>NW_026600855.1:0-111984 GCF_029448725.1 Salvelinus fontinalis | reverse complement strand
ATACAAAAACATGTGTGCAACAGAGGGCTCTGGGTGAGAATGGTGCCGGCTCACCTGGGGTGACGCCAGAGTGCCCTGCCTGCTGCCTCGACCCCCAGAGGAACAAACCCGGCACTGACCGGCAGTGTGACCTCTGCGGCCACAGATGGTCGCAGAGGTCTGGACGTCTTTGGGTAGCCAGCAGGTTATCCAGCCGAATGGACAGGTCCACCAGCTGGTCAAAGGTGAGGGCGATGTCCCGCTGTTTAAAAAAAAAAAACTAAAAATGGCATATCAGTTTGGATACTGTAATATCCATATGTGTAAACATACTGAATTATAATTGGATGCATTTTGCCGCCATATTATACTGTGCTATGATTGGTTAAGACCACCCAAATGGTTAGGTCATGGTCAGTTTGATGCTGGTTGGCGATACGTGAACATGCCAGTTATAGCTAGCTAAAAAAAGAGCTACGTTAAGAAATATCCTGTAGTACTGCATTTTATTATTTTGTACAAAGCGTGCAAAACAAGACAGATACTAGGCTGCAACTGGGACAACATTTTGTTTTTGCAGGGGGGTGTTGTAAGGGGCTTAATACAGTTGTATTCCAGCCACTAGGGGGTACTCTGGTGAAGCCCATGGGAAATAAAGAAATATAGTTTAATTGAATTGGGAAGAGTAAGAATGAAAAACTAAAGAAAGACTGTAAACGGCTGTTACCTGTGCTAACATGATTAAAAGTGAAGTAAACCATACTTTTTGCGTTGTAGTTTATATGATAAGCTCATTGGAAGGGTAACATACACAGGATGTACATAAATGGGCATAAACACGTGACACAGAAAATAAAATATTGACATTTAGGAATTCAAAATGCATCTAAATATATTTCTTTCTGTCTATGGAATACATAAAAAATGTAGTTAAAAAAAATATATGTATAAAATATACTTGTTTGTACAGTAAGTAAATGTAGGAAATCCAAAATGCACAAAAATATGTTTTTGTGATGTCTATGTGTATAATATATACTTAAAATAATGCAGAAGCAATAAGCATTGTAAAGGATGATAGAACACATCAAATTAATGTGAACATGAGGACACAAAGGAGAGATTTAATTAAAAGATCATCTTTTAATACTTTTTGATGCTGAAGATTTTTAATGCTGAAAAATTCTATGTATGGCAAATCCACTCTGGGCAAATGGCCTGTTGGACAAAAATAAAAAATAGTTAACATCCTTGCTATTTTAGCCACTTGCTATGTTAAAGAAAAATCTCAGTTAATGATGAATGGATACAATTTGGAAGGATTTTCCAGAGTCATACCTCAGTAGGGTAGAGTGTCAGGTGGCACAACCATTGGTGCCATGAGGTCAACGTGTGAAGGAGGGAGCAAGCCAGAGAGCTGTCTAGGAAGCAGTCCAGGCCCATGGCTTGGAGGCTTTGAGTTGGTCCCATCATTGTAATGTATTGTAGGGTATTTGCTGCCCCATAGACCTGCTGGTAGTGGGAAAGCTGTTAGCAGGAGACCACCAGGGACATCTATGATCGGCTGACACAGTCTTGGTTAAACCACATGAATTCTAAAGCAATATTCACCTGCTTTCATAGAGTAAGGATTCACTCCTTTGGGGCCAGTGTTCCCCTGATATCCATATGTCCCCATCGGTGGAGGTGGTGGTACACACTTGTTCTGTAAAACACATCAACACATTTTCCAAATTGTTAGTAATATTATCACAGTTGAAATGCAATGGTTGTTCACTGTTTTTAATTTCATTGAATTTAAGTGTGTACCTCAGCCTTGGGCTCAGTTTTGTTAACCCATCTGTGCAGAGTTGGATCCCAGACAATCTGAGGAAGAAGATGTTAGCAATGTGAAGCAAGCCACAATAAAAGAAATTATCCACTCAATTGTCTCTACATAGAATATAGTGTTAAGAACCAGTTCCTTACAGATCTGTCTTTGTCCTCAGGTAGATGAACCTCCTTCTTATTAAATCTTCCCCTCCCAAAAACCCAGCTGAGCCAGCCTCCACTGTTATTGTGAACAGCAGGGGTCTCGGGCTCAGCCACCAGACGGCTGCCAGTCTGGCACTGAGAAGTGGCCTCGGAGTGTTCCGGCTTGGTGATGGACATCATAGCAGGATGCTCAACATATCTAAGTCGGACATCTGTAATAAGTGGGAGAAGTCAGGCCACTCTGCTCATGTCACCATACAGAACAATTACTAGCTGACAGGTAGAAATGTCTGGCTCTGATACTCTGTTACAACCCAATCTTAACCTACACGCAGTCACAGGGATTACAGGGAGGTTACTCCAGGATTCTGCGATCGCATTGTTTTGGTTGCAAAATCAACAATTCCCTGCATATTATGCGAGGGCTTACAATTTTGACCAATCGCCAAACTATTTCTGCATAAAATAGTCACATCATCACAATATTATCGCATAGAACTGACCCATTACCCCAGGACAAAAAGAGGGCTCGCAATTTCAACCAATCACCGCACATTTACTGCATAATATGGTTCAATCAAGCCACACATCAACACAGTTTTTTCCCTTGTCAGCGCATTTCTGCAACTAATTGGACAAAACAATTGCATATTGCTATGCAAAATGTCATAATTTTGCTGCAAAATATTTATCCGCAAATATCAAAAGAATCCATGCGAAATCCTGGAGAGATTCACTGGAGTATGAAAATGTATACACTCACTACTTTAAGTCGCTCTGGATCCCAGACAATCTGAGGAAGAAGATGTTAGCAATGTGAAGCAAGCCACAATAAAAAAAATTATCCACTCAATTGTCTCTACATAGAATATAGTGTTAAGAACCAGTTCCTTACAGATCTGTCTTTGTCCTCAGGTAGATGAACCTCCTTCTTATTAAATCTTCCCCTCCCAAAAACCCAGCTGAGCCAGCCTCCACTGTTATTGTGAACAGCAGGGGTCTCGGGCTCAGCCACCGGACGGCTGCCAGTCTGGCACTGAGAAGTGGCCTCGGAGTGTTCCGGCTTGGTGATGGACATCATAGCAGGATGCTCAACATATCTAAGTCGGACATCTGTAATAAGTGGGAGAAGTCAGGCCACTCTGCTCATGTCACCATACAGAACAATTACTAGCTGACAGGTAGAAATGTCTGGCTCTGATACTCTGTTACAACCCAATCTTAACCTACACGCAGTCACAGGGATTACAGGGAGGTTACTCCAGGATTCTGCGATCGCATTGTTTTGGTTGCAAAATCAACAATTCCCTGCATATTATGCGAGGGCTTACAAATTTGACCAATCGCCAAACTATTTCTGCATAAAATAGTCACATCATCACAATATTATCGCATAGAACTGACCCATTACCACAGTACAAAAAGAGGGCTCGCAATTTCAACCAATCACCGCACATTTACTGCATAATATGGTTCAATCAAGCCACACATCAACACAGTTTTTTCCCTTGTCAGCGCATTTTTGCAACTAATTGGACAAAACAATTGCATATTGCTATGCAAAATGTCATAATTTTGCTGCAAAATATTTATCCGCAAATATCAAAAGAATCCATGCGAAATCCTGGAGAGATTCACTGGAGTATGAAAATGTATACACTCACTACTTTAAGTCGCTCTGGATAAGAGCGTCTGCTAAATGACTAAAATGTCAAAGTAAAATGGAGCTAAACCTGTTTTATGTAGAAAATGCATGAAATTATTACAGATATACACTCACATGAGCCATACATTTAACCTATCACAACTTATTATCAAGCTATCACAATGGTAATCTCTTTACTAATTAGGTAAGTTTAAGTGACCTCTTCTCTTGGAATAGAAATCCACAGGTGGAGTACACGCTCCACCATCCCATTTCCACAGTGGTGCCACCATGGGGATGATGGGAGGTGGTTGTGGATGATTGTGTCCATTCTTCACAGGGACACTGGTTGTGAGGAAGATCTCCTCCCTCTCTGCAGGGACACTAGCCTTTGGGACGATCCACTCCCTGTGCGCAGGGACGCTGGCCTTCTGGAGGATCCTCTCCCTCTGTGCAGGGATGAGGCCTGATGCTCGGAGGATCTCCTCCCTCTGCACAGTGATGCTAGCTGCTGGGAGAACCCCCTCCCTCTGTGCAGGTACACTGGCTGTTTGGAAGATCCCCTCCATCTCAGCAGAGACACTTGCCTTTGGGACAATCCCCTCTCTGTGCGCAGGGACGCTGGCCATTGGGACGATTCCCTTCCTCTGCGCAGTGACACTGGCCATCAGGAGGATCAACTCCTTTTGTGCAAGGATGAGGCCTGATGCTCTGAGGATCTTCTTCTTCTGCGCAGTGATAGAAGATGCTGGAAGAATCCCTTCCCTCTGTGACGGGATGAGGCCTGATGCTCGGAACATCTCCTCCCTCTGAGCAATGATGCTAGGTGCTGAGAGAACCCCCTCCCTCTGTGTCGGAATGAGGCCTGATGCTCGGAGGACCTCCTCCCTCTGTGCAGTGACACTGGCTGTTTGGAGGATCCCCTCCCTCTGTGCAGGGATGAGGCCTGATGCTCGGAAGATCTCCTCCCTCTGCGCAGTGATGCTAGCTGCTGAGAGAATCCCCTCCCTCTGTGCAGGGACACTGGCTGTTTGGAGGATCCCCTCCGTCTGTACAGGGACACTGGCTGTTGGGAGGATACCCTCCCTCTGTACAGGGACACTGACTGTTTGGAGGATACCCTCCCTCTGTGACGGGTTGAGGCCTGATGCTCGGGGGATCTCCTCCCTCTGCACAGCAACTTCGGCTGCTGTGATGATCTGCAGGTATAATATAGAGAATATAGTCATTCCCTAAAAAATCAACCACTTGGAATCTATAACATCATTGACACATACACTGAGTGTATTAAACATTAAGAACACCTTCGCTTTCCGTGACATAGACTAATCAGGTGAAAGCTATAATCCCTTATTGATGTTCATTGTTAAATCTTCTTCTCATTGTAGATGAAGGGGACGAGGCAGGTTAAAGATTGATTTTTAGACAATTGAGACATGGATTGTGTACGTGTGTCATTCAGAGGGTGAATGGGCAAGACCAAAGATTTAAGTCCCTTTGAACAGAGTATGGTAGTAGGTGCCAGGCGCACCGGTTTGTCTCAAGAACTGCCATGCTGTTGGGTTTTTCCCGCTCAACAGTTTTCCCTGAGTATCAACAATGGTCCACCACCAAGGGGGAGGGCAACTCAATAGGAAGGTGTTCTTAATGTTTTGTTCACTCAGTGTAGATCAATCCCTAGCATATACTTTCATTTGTATGTGTACGATACTGTAAATACACAAATTATATTAATGTTATCTACAATATATTATAATACCGTAAGCCTCCCCGCTGCAGGGGCATTTCCTCCAACAATTTTGAGCTGATTTTCTTCACTTTAGCAATATTTTGTATCTTTGTTAATTTTCACATTTATTGTGTTTGGAATGGCACTGTTACTACAGGAGATGATGCTATCATAAAGTATTTGATGTAAGTATGTAGGATAATTACCCATAATGCTCACTGACTGGACATTCAAAATTACCATGGCAATTATTGACGCATTAACATGCAATCGGAAACTTGGAAGCTCAGAGTTAAAATGAATGTAAGTTATCAGTGTAAAGCTTCCTACTGGTTGATTCTGATACTTCACAAGTGGGAAACTTGAAATCATCACTCCATAACGAGTTAGCGAGTCAGAAATGTCAGAATTTCCTAGTTCCGACTTGAAGGGCCTTCTATAATGTAGGGCCGGTCAGTAACCAAATAATTTTACTGTGTCCAATCGCACACAGACTTTTATGGTCACACAAGTTGCCACCGGTGGATTCAAAATGAGTAGCCTAACAATTATTTACATGGCCCCATGTACATTTGAAACCAAATGATTTTTCTGTGAGAAATCAATAATAGTTGCACACATAGGGTAACAGTGAGCAATTGACAGTGAGCAATGAGCAAGATAAGCATAGACGGGAAGTTGACAATAGCTTATTATTAGTGTAAATAAATTGTATTTCTATGGTTGCAGTCCTCAAAGATTGAATTGATTGAATTAATCAGATCCAATGATTTACTGCCCGTAGGGTGGGGTACCGCTAGTCATCATTATTATAATCACCATCTCAATCATTATCACCATACCATCATAGACTTATTCTTCTGTATCTGAGACTCATCTGACACTACCTTAGACATGGCAGTCTGCAACTCAATACACTGCCCCTGCATGGTGTTCAGCGTCCCCTGCATGTGGTTAATCGAATGCTTAACATCGTTCAGCAGGATTTGAATCTCAAGCCTGCAAGAAATCAGGTGGTTCAACATACTGAGATGACGAGAGGCTTCAGACCATGCCCATTGGACCATCTTTAGAATTCTTTCTCACTTAACACCAATCTTATTAGGAATGTAACTTTGTGCAGAAGATGTTACTATAGTGTTATTTAGAAGAAGAAAAGTGTACTTTGTCAGGTGCCAAAAGGATGACGGGATGTCTCCCTGCTCCAGTGAGCTCTGCTGGCAGGTCTTGCTCACTGTTGGAGGAACGGGAGCCAAATTAGAGGAAACATATCTATGGTTGTTCAGCAATGAAACATTCATGGCATAATGGGGATTGTCCTTCCCTGTGAAAAGAATAACAGCTAGGGTTTACTTTCTCACTTTTAGATAATGTAATACAATCTTTAAACCCATCAGAAGTGTAGTGCTTACCTCCATTAAAATATTGGTCCATGTTATTTATGGCTGCATTGTCCCAATGTTGACCACTAGTTCCATCTTGTGATGAGAGGGTCTTGATGAAACGATCAAGTCAACATTTTGTTAGACATTTCAGAGATAGCATTAACAATTGTACATGAGACAGTGCTTCCAGATATTGAGGTATCTTCCTTCTGAGATATGTAACAAAAACAAAAAATGGTGTGTGTACTCACATGAAAGGTATCCATGATTCTAGATTAAGCCAATCATGTACGTGATTACCATCCTATGAGTCAGCAATGGAATGATTGTTACACAGCTTTCAGGCAACTTTATGTCTTGGGCCTGGATGAATCATTGAAATGCAAGTAATGTTGTGAATTTGTGATTCATAATTGCCATTATAATTTTGAATATTCCATCAAAGTTATTTGTTTTGACAGTCAAAACAACTCAATTTTACGATTAATCACTTGAATTGAGTAACTTGAGTTGACGGAAGTAGCAACTATATATTCTGACCTAAACACTGACTTGTGCATTGCCTAATGCATAATCTATGTATGTTATTGGCCATTGGACTGCTCAGTCAAAACAACAAACTTTTACGATGAATCACTTGACTGGAGTAACTTAAATTCGGAACTAAAACATTAAAAGTAGGCTATAGCTTGACGCATATCCTTACCTTGGACAAGCGTATCCAAAAGGCCTATCCAGTTGTGCGTGAAGATACCTTTAGGTAGATAAAAGCACGGTACGGGTTGAGACACGCTCGGTATTGTGTATCTGTAACACTGCTATAAAAGCACGTTTTCATTTATAATTTACACTGTAGAATGACCTGCAAGCCAATCAGAATCGAGTTTTAAACAATACAGTGGGTTTCATGGAACGTCACAAACATATTAGGCCATTTGCGTCACAGATTAGTCACTGAACATGTGTTTAATAGCTATATTGGCTATATGTACAGTATATGCACATCGTATTGAATTGAGATTACATTTACTGCACCACTGTAATTGTGTAGCCTAATCCTATGAGGATCATATGTAAAATGTCAGAATCATGGCACATGAAAACATAATTAAATTGACTGCAGATTATAAAATTCACTGTGACACAATATCAATGTAATTCCAATTAAATTACGTTGAACCAACGTGGAATAAACATTGAATTGATGTATGTACCCAGTGGGAAGTGATCAATTCGAAATGATTGAATACATACAGCACTACAAAGAAAGATATACAAAAATTGCTTCGAAAAGATCGAAAAACTCTAATTTCCCTGGGCCAACCAAACGTAAAATGTATGTACGGATTACTGTACATCGTTTTGGATGAAAGCGTCTGCTTTCAAATCTCTGACTCACACATATGTACAATCTCGCAATGTTTATTTCTGACACTTTCACGTTTGCGGGATTTTGTGAAGTAATTGATGAGCAGGAGAGCTCCATGAAATCAGTGATATGGTAAAGATTGCGACATGAGAGGGAGTAACATTTCTAGCTGAGGAACAATTTTGGGGTTTTCTCACAAAGTTTATAGTTTTAGACTGCAGTTGCAATATTTTTTTTACACAAAAAATGATATCTAACCATACAATGAATACTTTTGTAATTAATCAAACCTTTGACATATATTTTTGACTATTTCCAACGAACAAGCTAGCTATCGAAAAGTGTCAGCGTGTGTAGTTAAATTAGCCTGCTAACGTCTCCATAGCTAGTAGCATGTAATCAGGACATGACCAAACTGTTGCTGAGATAATAGATGTTGAAACTTCCAAGGAGAAAAGAGGCATTGTTGAAACTCACTCATATGCTTGCAGTGTAAAAAAGGGGGGTGAATGCGATTCATAACCGAATACCCCAACCAAGGAGCAGCTTCCATTTGACAAAGAAGCTCTGAATCGTCTGTGGCCGATAACTGAGAGAGCAAGGAAGGAAGGGAAAAGGGGATACTTTGCGGGAGCTAAGGCTTTTGTTAATGGAAGGGAAATTCGCGCTGACGCCTAGTTTGTTGACTGCTGGACTTGTCAAGTGAGTTGTGCAGGACTGAGTTTTATTTGCTAATTTGATAAAACTAGATATTTATTGAGGAAAGAGCATTGTTTGTGTGAGCCAAACTTTTTTTATATATATATATTTTTTATGGCAGGGAAATTCGCACTGACACTTAATGTTAGCTTAATGGCTATTCGTTTTTACCAATCTATAGTACAATGTTATTTGGAATTGTATAAATATATATAATTTAGATCAACCACTTACGTGGTGCAAAGGTATGTTTTTATTTGCAACTAGTAAGACCTTTTCTTTTTATGAGAACCCGATTCATGTGAACGTATACAAGTTTAATATTCTTCATATAGTCACTTTGATCGTAAATGTCCATTTCTGTTTTTTCTATTAATGCCAGGGGAATCTGTCATTTTTTGAAAAGGAGATCTTTATTTTTGTATTGTAAGGGTAAGAGTGCCGATTTATTTCATTCAAGAAACTCATGCCTGTTGCACAGATACTGCGTTTTGGAAGTGTCAATGGTGATGATATGAATGACATTTGGTTTTCATTTGGTACTAATCGGTCAGCAGGTGTCCCTATTTTAAAAGGCAACTTTAAGGCTCATATATTGAGTCATGAAGCAGATAATACAGGGAGATGGATTATACTATTGGCAGATGTTAACCATGTTCAATTCATTGTTGTAAATACTTAAGCTTCCAATAACAAGTCAAGTAACTGTATTTTATTTAGAGACATTGAGAGGAAAATAAGTTAAATGATGTCTAAATTTCAATTGGCCAAAGTAATATGGGGTGGAGATTTTAATACAGTATTACATGATAATCTAGATAGATGGCCTCCTATGGATAGCAATTCTGTTTGTGAGATAAGGAATATATGTCTAAGGTTAGGTGTTCTAGATATTTGGAGACATAAGAACCCAGATAAGATTATGTTTACATGGAGTACCAAAGATTTATCTATACAATCCCGTATTGATTTCTGGCTGATATCTGAAGATATTGCTGACAAGGTTGATACAGTCTCGATTGAACCATGGATTTTAACAGACCACAACGGGATCTCAATAAAGATAAATATGCATGGTTTGTCAACCCAAAAAAGTTAAAGGTTACTGGAAAATGAACAAGACTTTACTAGAGAATGAAGTATTTAAGAAGGAAGTAGCAGGAATTAATGATAAATACAGGAGTTGTGCCTGTGTTATGAATATGTTTGGGAGCTAATATATATTATACTGGGAGCTAAGGAAATTTGATTAAGGCTTTTGGCTATTTCAATGGGAAAAGAAATTGCTCGTGCCAAGAGAGAGAAAGAATATGACATCATAAAGGGAATAATGGATTAAACTAAAAAAAGGGAACTAACTAATCAGGAATTACTGGACCTATCATCATTGCAAATGCAGTTAGATTGTTTCTACGAGGAAAAGGCCCGGGGAGGGTTTGTAAGAGCAAGATGATTAAAGATATTTCTTTAATTTAGAAAAAAGGCCAGGCGAAAAGACTTCCTTCCATATGTCAATTAATGATTAATAATACTCCCAATGAAAATCCAAAAGAAATCTCTCAGCATGTTTCCCAGTTTTATCTGAATCTGTATACATCAGCCCAGCCAACTTCCAATATGGATCTTTTCTTAGACAATGTAGCAAAGAAGTAGCTAAGAAGATAATGATTTCAGGGATTTTTGTGATGAGTTAGCTGAAATTGAGATAAGACTGTATTAAAAGCCTTAAGGACAATAGGTCCCCTGGAAATGATGGTTTAATAAGCGAGATTGATAAATAATTCAATGATAAATTGATTCCTTTCATTCTTGCTATGCTTCCTGTAATTAAGGTGTAATTACTATGATTCAATGGACATGGGTGGGGGGATATTTGTGTGACGACCTAAAATGGGGGCAGAAGCTCACCAGCACCCCATCTTATATGTCCAACCACCCTGAACGTCAGACTCTATTGAAGCACATACAGTGGTGTAAAGTACTTAAGTAAAAATACTTTAAAGTACTACTTAAGTAGTTTTGGGGGGTATCTGTACTTTACTATTTATAGTTTTGACAACTTTTACTTTACTACATTTCTAAGGAAAATAATGTACTTTTTACTCCATACATTTTCCCTGACACCCAAAAGGAATCGTTACATTTTGAATGGCTAGCAGGCAGGAAAATTGTCAGTTGGATGTACTGCCAAATTCTCTAAAATTAAGTTGGAAGCGACTTATTATAGAGAAATGAACATTCAATTCTCTGGCAGCAGCTCTGGTGGACATTCCTGCAGTCCGCATACCAATTGCACAGAACTTGCACAGAATTGCTCAGAACTTCAGACGTCTGTGGCATTGTGTTGTTAGAAATATGCACATTTTAGTGGCCTTTTGTCCCCAGCAAAAGGTGCACCTGTGTAATGATCATGCTAGTTAATCAGTTTCTTGATATGGTGCACCTTTCAATGTGGATAGATTATCTTGGCAATGGAGAAATGCTCACTTTTTTTTTTCGGCGTACAGAACATTTCCCGGGACCTTTAACTTCAGCTCATGAAACATGGGACCAACCTTTTACATGTTGCGTTTTTTTGTTCAGTATAATTTATTACAAATATAGCCGTATACAGTCCTCCAGATATCTGTTGACAAGGACATACATCACTGTGTATTTGTTACACTGTACATACAAAAATGGCCAATTTCTTTTTTGTTTGTTGCCATTTTCCATTGTTACTAACTTGTACTGGTTAAAAGTATGATTAAAGAAGAAGAAAAACGTGTATTTTTTGCAAACCATGTTTAGTACTTCTAAAAGAGACAATGACAAATTCATGGTTCAACAAGATATTATAGTCATCAAAAGGGTAGAATTTTAGCATTGATATACTTATGATACAGTACTTTACAGCTTTGATTGGTCACAGAATATATGACATGAAGGGGTGATGTAATTATCTGAAATACTGTATATTTGAATAGTTTAGTTAATCAAAAGTGAAGTATGGTTATAGGTCCAATGGGTGTTGTTCATATACCACTCTGACTCAAAATCAATATATTAGATACATACTATTTATCAGCATATTGACAGATTATTGCTGGTTGCAAGTTATTTTACCCTCTTTGTTTCTTTTGGAACAATGGCAATTAAGTTGATTAAAATTAAGAATAGATAGATGGGCTACCACTGGTGTCACAGGCATTGTCACAGGTCTTGACCACCATGTTGCGATGCTTCTTTAGGATCACGTTGTTGTTGTCAGCGTAGAAGAGTACAGAGATGGGACTGAGCTTGGTGGTTGTGCAGCACGCTTTGGGAACCTCATCCGGCTTCAGAAGGTGAACCTGCCATTGAAAACGGTAAATCAGACTCATTCACACATGCACTTTCATATAGTCAATGATAATATTCTGTTATAAAAGAGATATGGGTTATTTAAGCAGTAAGGCCCAAGGAGGGGTGGTATATTGGCGATATACTACAAACCTCAGTGGTTCCTTATTGCTATTATAACACCTACTCATTCAAGGGTTTTTCTTTATTTTTACTATTTATTTAACCTTTATTTAACCAGTAAGGGCTCATTGAGATTTAAAATCTCCTTTTCAAGAGCGTCCTGGCCAAGATAGGCAGCACCAAGTCATTACAAAAATACAGACAAACAACATGAAAAACTACAAGTAATCTAGTAGAAACCATTGAATTCACAAGAGTATAACAAAAAACAAAAACAGCAAATTAAAAACATTGACAGGTCAGGGAATCAGTCTCAAGATCATTCATCAGTGATTTAAAAATACCAATCGGGACAAGTTCTATCAGTTTAATAGTATTTTGTAAGGCGTTCCAAGACGATGGCGCAGGTATCATTTCTGAACAATAAAAATGCCCAAATAAAAAGGTAGTAAACCCAAAATGGCTTAATAAATCAAAGTATACCAGTGACTGAGCCTACGAGTGACTAGAGAAGGTCAGCCAACCCTGGTATACAAAGTGCAGTGGTGCATAAGGGTTTTGCAGTTTTGCAAAATAAATCTCAAAGTACCATGGTAAAGGGTGTCAATTGATCTCAAACACTGAGCGGAAGCATTCATATATAAAATATCCCCATAGTCTAGTAAAGGCATAAATGTAGCTGATACTAGCCTCCTTCTGGCTTCAAAAGAAAAACAGGCCTTATTCCTAAAATAAAATCCCAATTTCAGCTTCAATTTTTTTGTAAGTTGTTGAATATGCAATTAAAATTCCAAGATATTTATATGAGGTTACAACCTCAATCTCCTTGCCCTGACAGGTAGTAATAGGTGAAAGGTTCAGAGGTCTATTTCTTGCTTTAGAAAACACCATTAGTTTAGTTTTGTCAGTATTGAGGATAAGCTTCAATTGACACAAGGTATGTTGAACAGTATAAAAAGCAGTTTGCAAGTTCTGGAAAGCTTTTGTAAGAGACGAGGCACAACTGTAAAGAACAGTATCATCAGCATAAAAATTAAGTTGCGCATTTTGGATATTTTTGTCAAAATCATTTATATAAATAGTGAATAAGAGAGGACCATGTACAGAGCCTTGGAGCACACCATTAAAGACAGACAATATAACAGACATAAAACCATCAAATTGAGTGCACTGAGTTCTATCAGATAGATAGTTAGCAAACCATGCAACTGCATGCTCTGAAAGACCTACACTCGACAATCTCTGCCTTAGTATAGCATGATCAACTGTATCAAAAGCCTTAGAGAGATCAATAAAAAGTGAGACACAGTGTGGTTTTTTGTCAAGGGCTTCAGTGATATCATTTAAAAGCTTCATGGCTGCTGTAATTGTGCTATGCTTCTTCCTAAAGCCCAATTGGTACATTGATAAAATAGAGTTAGTAAATAAAAACTATTTTAGCTGTTCACTCACAAGGGTTTCAAGTAATTTCACCAGGGGTGACAGCTTTGAGATTGGCCTATAATTATTAAAAAGAGTTGGATCTCCCACTTTTAAAAGTGGTAGGACAAATGCTGATTTCCAGATTTTCGGAATATCATTACATTCCAGGGTTAGATTGAACAGATATGTAAGTGGTTCAGCTATGAAATCAGCTGCCAGATTTAAAAAGCAGGGATCCAAATGATCAAGACCTGCAGGCTTTCTCTGATCTAAGGATTTCAGGGCTTTACGTACCACCTGCACTGAGAATGGCAAAAAGCAAAAAGTTTGACCAGCTCTCACTGGTTCATCCACACAGGGTTGTACAGAGACAGAGGACACTGGTTCGTCCACACAGGGTTGTACAGAGACAGAGCACACTGAATCAAACAGCCTACCAGATGATACAAAGTGCTCATTGAAACAATTCAGCATTTCAGTTTTGTCATATACAGCAAGAGAGTCCTTCAAAACACATGACGGTAATTCAGTAACATTACTGTTACCAGACATAGACTTAATAGCCTTCCAAAAGTTTCTAGGGTCATTCAGGTTATCAGTGGAAACAGACATAAAATTTTCAGACTTGACCTTCCTGAGAAGAAAAGAACACTTTTTTCGTAACTGCCTAAAAATAAGCCAATCAGCATCAGAACATGATTTCCTTGCTTTAGCCCAGGCTAGATTACGGTCGTGAATAATACAAGACAGCTCAGAAGAAAACCATGGATTATCCCGCCCTTTAACCCTGAACCAGCAGAATGGGTCATGTTTGTTTACTATTTGGAAAAAAACATAATTAAAGAATATCCAGGCAGTTTCCACATCAGGGATAAACTCAATCTTGCTCCAGTCAAAATAAAACAAATCATGAAAGAAAGCCTGCTCATTAAAACACTTCAAATTTCTCTTACGAATAAAACATGGGTTTGTCTTAGGAACCTTAGTATTTCTAACAGCATAATGGTCACTTAAATCATTACAAAAAACACCAACCGCAGAATATTTATGTGGAACATTTGTTAATATCAAATCAATCAGGGTAGATTTATCTGGGCATTTAAGATTTGGGCGAGTGGGTGAGTTAATCAACTGGGTAAGATTCATAGAATTACAAAACATTTTTAAATCATCAGACACTGGTTTTAACCAACACCAGTTGAGATCACCAATCAAGATCATTTCACTGTAAAGAAGTTTAGACATAAGGTGCGTCAAAGAAGAAAATGCTATTTTCTACATTGTTGAATAATAGTGTAGACATCAAAACTTTGAAATAACACAAATGGAATCATGTAGTAACCAAAAAAGTGTGAAACATATCAAAACATATCATACTGTATATTTGAGATTCTTCAAATAGCCACCCTTTGCCTTGATGACAGCTTTGCACACTCTTGGCATTCTCTTAACCAACTTCACCTGGAATGCTTTTCCAACAGTCTTGAAGGAGTGCACACATATGCTGAGCATTTGTTGGCTGTTTTTCCTTTACTCTGCGGTCCTACTCATCTCAAAACATCTCAGATTGGTTGAGGTCGGGGGATTGTGGAGGCCAGGTCATCTGATGCAGCACTCCGTCACTCTCCTTCTTGGGAAAATAGCCCTTACACAGCCTGGAGATGTGTTGGGTCATTGTCCTTTTGAAAAACAAATGAATTCTCCTGAGTAGCGCTGTGGTCTAAGGGAAGCTGTGCAGTTAGAGATCCTGGTTGGAGTCCAGGCTCTGTCGCAGCCGGGCCGCGACCGGGAGACCCATGGGGCGGCACACAATTGGCCCAGCGTTGTCCGGGTTAGGGGAGGGTTTGGCCGGCTGGGATGTTCTTGTCCCATCGAGCTCTAGCGACTCCTGTGGCGAGCCGGGCGCAATGCACACTGACAGGGTTGCCAGGTGTATGGTGTTTCCTCCGACCCATTGGTGCGCCTGGCTTCCGGGTTAAGCAGGCATTGTGTCAAGAAGCAATGCGGCTTGGCTGGGTTGTGTTTTGGAGGACGCACGGCTCTCGACCTTCGCCTCTCCCGAGTCCGTACGGGAGTTGCAGCAATGAGACAAGACTGTAACTACCAATTGGATACCACGAAAAAGGTGTAAAAGTAACAAACAATTGTTTTTATTTTTTTATAATAATTTATTTAAACAAATGATAGTCCCACTAAGCCCAAACCAGATGGGATGACGTATAGCTGCAGAATGCTGTTGTAGTCATAGTGGTTAAGTGTGAATTCTAAATAAATCACAGACAGTGTCAACAGAAAAGCACCCCCACACCATATACCCTCCTCCTCCATGCTTTATGGTAGGAAATACACATGCAGAGATCATCTGTTCACCCACACCGCATCTCACAAAGACATGGCAGTTGGAAACAAAAATCTCAAATTTGGGCTCCAGACCAAAGGACAAATTGATTGTGTTTCATGGGCCAAGTAAGTCTCTTCTTCTTATTGGTGTCCTTTAATAGTGGTTTCTTTGCAGCAATTCAACTATAAAGGCCTGATTCACACAGTCTCCTCTGAACAGTTGATGTTGAGATGTGTCAGTTACTTGAACTCTGTGAAGCATTTATTTGGGCAGCAATATCTGAGGCTGGTAACTCTAATGAACTTATCCTCGGCAGCAGAGGTAACTCTGGGTCTTCCATTGCTGTGGTGATCCTCATGAGAGCCAGTTTCATCATAGTGCTTGATTGTTTTTGCAACTACACTTGAAATATTCCATATTGACTGACCTTCATGTTATAAAGTAATGATTTCTCTTTGCTTATTTGAGCTGTTCTTGCCATAATATGGACTTGATCTTTTGCCAAATAGGGCTATCTTCTGTATACCCCCCACCTTGTCACAACACAATTGATTGTGTCAAATGCATTAAAAAGGAAAGAAATTCCACTTTTAAGAAGGCACACCTGTTAATTGAAATGCATTCCAGGTGACTTTCTCATGAAGCTGGTTGAGAGAATGCCAAGAGTGTGCAAAGCTGTCATCAAGGCAAAGGGTGGCAACTTTGAAGAATCTAAAATATATTTGGTTTTGTTTAACACTTTTTTGGTTACTACATGATTCCATATGTGTTATTTAATTGTTTTGATGTCTTCACTATTTTTCTAAAATGTAGAAAATAGTAAAAATAAAGAAAAACCCTTGAATGAGTAGGTGTTCTAAAACTTTTGACCGGTAGTGTAGAGCCTTCAGTGCTTTTTTTTCCTTGTCTGAAATTGGTCAAAATGTCCTCCAAAAGACTTTATAGCCCACTGTGGAAAAGACTATACTTTCAGGAGTTAAAAAACACAATAAAAAAATCACCTTGTTTGTCTCATTCTTCCAATCTAGCTAGTGACTTTATAAAACACAATATTTGGTATTTGTATTTTATATTATACCAACGATATAGGAAAGCATCTGGTAGCAAAATAGCCAAAAACATAAAATTAGTAATTCATTCAAGGTTATCAATAGAACATTGTCAGAAAATAATAATCTAAACACAATGTCTCTACCGTATATGGTTGAAAAGTTACCGATTTACTCTGAGATATAACCTCACAACACCAAATATGGAACACATACAACCAAGTGCGGTGCAGTCTAAACTAGTAATGGTCACAGCAAATTATCATTATTATTTCATCAACACTGTCAAGTACAAGTATATGAATGTTATAATATTGTAGAGAACAAGCTAATGATTAATTCTATGTAATTTCTAATGACATCAGGCAAAGAAAACGATGTTTGGACATGAATTTCGTAGCTCCCTCTTGAATTGACCCTTTTTCTCTCTACATTGTATAGCAAGTAAGTGACTATATAAAAATAATATATGTCATTCATCAGACACTTTTATCCAAAGCGACTTACAATAAAACCTGCTGTCGTTTATGTATGGGTGGTGACGGGAATCGAACCCACTACCCTGGCTTTGCAAGCGTCATGCTCTATCATGGTCATGGGTGCACCTCAGCCACGCTCAAGGTCCTAAACGATATCTTAACTGCCATCGATAAGAAACAATACTGTGCAGCCGTATTCATTGACCTGGCCAAGGCTTTTGACTCTGTCAATCACCACATCCTTACCGACAGACTCAACAGTCTTGGTTTCTCAAATGATTGCCTCGCCTGGTTCATTAACTGCTTCTCCGATAGAGTTCAGTGTGTAAAATCGGCTTCCTGTAGCCTGGGCCTCTGGCAGTCTCTATGGGGGTGCCATAGGGTTCAATTCTTGGGCCGACTCTTCTCTGTATACATCAATGATGTCGCTCTTGCTGCTGGTGAGTCTCTGATCCACCTCTACGCAGACGACACCATTCTGTATACTTCTGGCCCTTCTTTGGACACTGTGTTAACTACCCTCCAGACGAGCTTCAATGCCATACAACTCTCCTTCCGTGGCCTTCGATTGCTCTTAAATACAAGTAAAACTAAATGTATGCTCATTGGTCACTGATTTTGAATGCTTGTTTTGTTGTCGTAGGGTTGGGAGGAGGACATGCTGCCTGAGGAGAGGGAGGTTCCTCTGGTAAAGTGAGTTCCTCTAAATGTCTGTGTAGTCTGGGCTTGTCAGATGCTGAAGGATAGTGGTCATAATGCTGCTATCCCCCATTGACTCTAATGGTTGACATGCTCCATTCCCTCCCTTTCACAGCCTCTACCTAACCACCAAGAGAGTGGAGGACATCGCCCTGAGGCTCGTCTCCCTGCGCCAGGCCTTCACTGTGAGTGGACACACTTTTCTTTTTCTCTCTGTGACTTCTTGTTCTCTCCTAGAGGAAGATGTCTCACCCTAACTCTTCCCTCTCCCCTAGACCCTGCTTGGTTCCACCCTGAGCAGGAACCATCTGTTTGTGGCGGGAAAGGTCCTCCTGGGCGCCCTGGTTCGGGCCAACCACATGGTAACTCACTAACGCATTCTCTGTCAAGGGAAAGAGAGCGCCCCTGAGGTGAAATGTGTTCTGTTCACTAAGATGCTCTTTTCTTTGTCATAGGACGAGGCCAAGTTCATCCGTACTTATAACGACTTTGTGGACTACCTGAGTGACCCCTCCAAGCGGAATGACACTGAGAGGGAGCTGGCTGAGGCAAAGGTGAGTTCATTAACTCTTTCAAGTCTCACTGAGTTCTTCCACATGCATGTCTTCTATACATCACAGTAGCTGATCTATATGAAATCATTCCTATTTTCTCCAAACGTGTTTTCTTGTCCTAGATCCATCATGTGAACATGATAGATGTCCTCTTTGAGCTGGTGCTGTTTGGGATGATGACAGCTCAGAAGTCCCTGATGGTCGTAAGTAGCATTTCACTGGTACATGTTTTGATATCTCTCTATTAGCAGTTTCACTTAAATTCCTCTTCTCTTCTATTCTCTAAACACTTTTCCAAAAACAAGCTCTAAATCATGTTGAAAAACAGAAATAAACACTTTTCCATAAACAAGCTCTAAATCATGTTTGATGCACTCAGTAAGATAATTTTATTTCAGTACTGTTTAATCAGGATGATAGGAACACTGTGGACAGTTTTCATCAAGTTGCAACATTGGAATACAGAAATAAACACTTTTCCAAAAACAAGCTCTAAATCATGTTGAAAAACCGAAATAAACACTTTTCAAAAACAAGCTCCAAATCATGTTGAAATACAGAAATAAGCACATTTCAAAAACAAGCTCCAAATCATGTTGAAATACAGAAATAAACACTTTTCCATAAACAAGCTCTAAATCATGTTTGATGCTCTTTGTAAGTTAATTTTATTTCAGTACTGTTTAATCAGGATGATAGGAACACTGTGGACAGTTTTCAGCAAGTTGCAACATTGAAATACAGAATTAAACACTTTTCCAAAAACAAGCTCTTAATCATGATGAAATACAGAAAAAACACTTTTCAAAAAAAAGCTCCAAATCATGTTGAAATACAGAAATAAACACTTTTCCATAAACAAGCTCTAAATCATGTTTGATGCACTCTGTAAGTTAATTTTATTTCAGTACTGTTTAATCAGGATGATAGGAACACTGTGGACAGTTTTCATCAAGTTGCAACATTGGAATACAGAAATAAACACTTTTCCAAAAACAAGCTCTAAATCATGTTGAAAAACCGAAATAAACACTTTTCAAAAACAAGCTCCAAATCATGTTGAAATACAGAAATAAGCACATTTCAAAAACAAGCTCCAAATCATGTTGAAATACAGAAATAAACACTTTTCCATAAACAAGCTCTAAATCATGTTTGATGCTCTTTGTAAGTTAATTTTATTTCAGTACTGTTTAATCAGGATGATAGGAACACTGTGGACAGTTTTCAGCAAGTTGCAACATTGAAATACAGAATTAAACACTTTTCCAAAAACAAGCTCTAAATCATGATGAAATACAGAAAAAACACTTTTCAAAAACAAGCTCCAAATCATGTTGAAATACAGAAATAAGCACCTTTCAAAAACAAGCTCCAAATCATGTTGAAATACAGAAATAAACACTTTTCCATAAACAAGCTCTAAATCATGTTTGATGCTCTTTGTAAGTTAATTTTATTTCAGTACTGTTTAATCAGGATGATAGTAACACTGTGGACGGTTTTAAGCAAGTTGCAACATTGAAATACAGAAATATACACTTTTCCAAAAACAAGCTCTAAATCATGTTGAAATACAGAAAAAACACTTTTCAAAAACAAGCTCCAAATCATGTTGAAATACAGAAATAAGCACTTTTCAAAAACAAGCTCCAAATCAGGTTGAAATACAGAAATAAACACTTTTCCATAAACCAGCTCTAAATCATGTTTGATGCACTCTGTAAGTTAATTTTATTTCAGTACTGTTTAATCAGGATGATAGTAACACTGTGGACGGTTTTCAGCAAGTTGCAACATTGGAATACAGAAATAAACACTTTTCCAAAAACAAGCTCTAAATCATGTTGAAAAACAGAAATAAACACTTTTCAAAAACAAGCTCCAAATCATGTTGAAATACAAAAATAAGCACTTTTCAAAAACAAGCTCCAAATCATGTTGAAATACAGAAATAAACACTTTTCCATAAACAAGCTCTAAATCATGTTTGATGCACTCTGTAAGTTCATTTTATTTCAGTACTGTTTAATCAGGATGATAGTAACACTGTGGACGGTTTTCAGCAAGTTGCAACATTGAAATACAGAAATATACACTTTTCCAAAAACAAGCTCTAAATCATGTTGAAATACAGAAAAAACACTTTTCAAAAACAAGCTCCAAATCATGTTGAAATACAGAAATAAGCACTTTTCAAAAACAAGCTCCAAATCATGTTGAAATACAGAAATAAACACTTTTCCATAAACAAGCTCTAAATCATGTTTGATGCACTCTGTAATTTAATTTTATTTCAGTACTGTTTAATCAGGATGATTGTAACACTGTGGACGGTTTTCAGCAAGTTGCAACATTGGAATACAGAAATAAACACTTTTCCAAAAACAAGCTCTAAATCATGTTGAAAAACAGAAATAAACACTTTTCAAAAACAAGCTCCAAATCATGTTGAAATACAGAAATAAGCACTTTTAAAAAACAAGCTCCAAATCAGGTTGAAATACAGAAATAAACACTTTTCCATAAACAAGCTCTAAATCATGTTTGATGCACTCTGTAAGTTAATTTTATTTCAGTACTGTTTAATCAGGATGATAGGAACACTGTGGACAGTTTTCATCAAGTTGCAACATTGGAATACAGAAATAAACACTTTTCCAAAAACAAGCTCTAAATCATGTTGAAAAACCGAAATAAACACTTTTCAAAAACAAGCTCCAAATCATGTTGAAATACAGAAATAAGCACATTTCAAAAACAAGCTCCAAATCATGTTGAAATACAGAAATAAACACTTTTCCATAAACAAGCTCTAAATCATGTTTGATGCTCTTTGTAAGTTAATTTTATTTCAGTACTGTTTAATCAGGATGATAGGAACACTGTGGACAGTTTTCAGCAAGTTGCAACATTGAAATACAGAATTAAACACTTTTCCAAAAACGAGCTCTAAATCATGATGAAATACAGAAAAAACACTTTTCAAAAACAAGCTCCAAATCATGTTGAAATACAGAAATAAGCACCTTTCAAAAACAAGCTCCAAATCATGTTGAAATACAGAAATAAACACTTTTCCATAAACAAGCTCTAAATCATGTTAGATGCACTCTAAGTTAATTTTATTTCAGTACTGTTTAATCAGGATGATAGGAACACTGTGGACAGTTTTCATCAATTTGCAACATTGGAATACAGAAATAAACACTTTTCCAAAAACAAGCTCTAAATCATGTTGAAAAACAGAAATAAACACTGTTCCATAAACAAGCTCTAAATCATGTTTGACGCACTCTGTAAGTTCATTTTATTTCAGTACTGTTTAATCAGGATGATAGTAACACTGTGGACGGTTTTCAGCAAGTTGCAACATTGAAATACAGAAATATACACTTTTCCAAAAACAAGCTCTAAATCATGTTGAAATACAGAAAAAACACTTTTCAAAAACAAGCTCCAAATCATGTTGAAATACAGAAATAAGCACTTTTCAAAAACAAGCTCCAAATCATGTTGAAATACAGAAATAAGCACTTTTCAAAAACAAGCTCCAAATCATGTTGAAATACAGAAATAAACACTGTTCCATAAACAAGCTCTAAATCATGTTTGACGCACTCTGTAAGTTCATTTTATTTCAGTACTGTTTAATCAGGATGATAGTAACACTGTGGACGGTTTTCAGCAAGTTGCAACATTGAAATACAGAAATATACACTTTTCCAAAAACAAGCTCTAAATCATGTTGAAATACAGAAAAAACACTTTTCAAAAACAAGCTCCAAATCATGTTGAAATACAGAAATAAGCACTTTTCAAAAACAAGCTCCAAATCATGTTGAAATACAGAAATAAACACTGTTCCATAAACAAGCTCTAAATCATGTTTGACGCACTCTGTAAGTTAATTTTATTTCAGTACTGTTTAATCAGGATGATTGTAACACTGTGGACGGTTTTCAGCAAGTTGCAACATTGGAATACAGAAATAAACACTTTTCCAAAACAAGCTCTAAATCATGTTGAAAAACAGAAATAAACACTTTTCAAAAACAAGCTCCAAATCATGTTGAAATACAGAAATAAGCACTTTTAAAAAACAAGCTCCAAATCAGGTTGAAATACAGAAATAAACACTTTTCCATAAACAAGCTCTAAATCATGTTTGATGCACTCTGTAAGTTAATTTTATTTCAGTACTGTTTAATCAGGATGATAGGAACACTGTGGACAGTTTTCAGCAAGTTGCAACATTGGAATACAGAAATAAACACTTTTCCAAAAACAAGCTCTAAATCATGTTGCTAAACCGAAATAAACACTTTTCAAAAACAAGCTCCAAATCATGTTGAAATACAGAAATAAGCACCTTTCAAAAACAAGCTCCAAATCATGTTGAAATACAGAAATAAACACTTTTCCATAAACAAGCTCTAAATCATGTTTGATGCTCTTTGTAAGTTAATTTTATTTCAGTAGTGTTTAATCAGGATGATAGGAACACTGTGGACAGTTTTCAGCAAGTTGCAACATTGAAATACAGAATTAAACACTTTTCCAAAAACAAGCTCTAAATCATGATGAAATACAGAAAAAACACTTTTCAAAAACAAGCTCCAAATCATGTTGAAATACAGAAATAAGCACCTTTCAAAAACAAGCTCCATATCATGTTGAAATACAGAAATAAACACTTTTCCATAAACAAGCTCTAAATCATGTTTGATGCTCTTTGTAAGTTAATTTTATTTCAGTACTGTTTAATCAGGATGATAGGAACACTGTGGACAGTTTTCAGCAAGTTGCAACATTGAAATACAGAATTAAACACTTTTCCAAAAACAAGCTCTAAATCATGATGAAATACAGAAAAAACACTTTTCAAAAACAAGCTCCAAATCATGTTGAAATACAGAAATAAGCACCTTTCAAAAACAAGCTCCAAATCATGTTGAAATACAGAAATAAACACTTTTCCATAAACAAGCTCTAAATCATGTTTGATGCACTCTGTAAGTTAATTTTATTTCAGTACTGTTTAATCAGGATGATAGGAACACTGTGGACAGTTTTCATCAATTTGCAACATTGGAATACAGAAATAAACACTTTTCCAAAAACAAGCTCTAAATCATGTTGAAAAACAGAAATAAACACTTTTCAAAAACAAGCTCCAAATCATGTTGAAATACAGAAATAAACACTGTTCCATAAACAAGCTCTAAATCATGTTTGACGCACTCTGTAAGTTAATTTTATTTCAGTACTGTTTAATCAGGATGATAGTAACACTGTGGACGGTTTTCAGCAAGTTGCAACATTGGAATACAGAAATAAACACTTTCCAAAAACAAGCTCCAAATCATGTTGAAATACAGAAATAAGCACTTTTCAAATACAAACTCCAAATCATGTTGAAATACAGAAATAAACACTTTTCCATAAACAAGCTCTAAATCATGTTTGATGCACTCTGTAAGTTAATTTTATTTCAGTACTGTTTAATCAGGATGATAGTAACACTGTGGACGGTTTTCAGCAAGTTGCAACATTGGAATACAGAAATAAACACTTTCCAAAAACAAGCTCCAAATCATGTTGAAATACAGAAAAAAGCACTTTTCAAAAACAAGCTCGAAATCATGTTGAATTACAGAAATAAACACTTTTCCATAAACAAGCTCTAAATCATGTTTGATGCAATCTGTAAGTTAATTTTATTTCAGTACTGTTTAATCAGGATGATAGGAACACTGTGGACAGTTTTCATCAAGTTGCAACATTGGAATACAGAAATAAACACTTTTCCAAAAACAAGCTCTAAATCACGTTGAAAAACAGAAATAAACACTTTTCAAAAACAAGCTCCAAATCATGTTGAAATACAGAAATAAGCACTTTTCAAAAACAAGCTCCAAATCATGTTGAAATACAGAAATAAACACTGTTCCATAAACAAGCTCTAAATCATGTTTGACGCACTCTGTAAGTTAATATTATTTCAGTACTGTTTAATCAGGATGATAGTAACACTGTGGACGGTTTTCAGCAAGTTGCAACATTTGAATACAGAAATAAACACTTTTCCAAAAACAAGCTCCAAATCAGGTTGAAATACAGAAGTAAACACTTTTCCATAAACAAGCTCTAAATCATGTTTGACGCACTCTGTAAGTTAATTTTATTTCAGTACTGTTTAATCAGGATGATAGTAACACTGTGGACGGTTTTCAGCAAGTTGCAACATTGGAATACAGAAATAAACACTTTCCAAAAACAAGCTCCAAATCATGTTGAAATACAGAAATAAGCACTTTTCAAAAACAAGCTCCTAATCATGTTGAAATACAGAAATAAACACTTTTCCATAAACAAGCTCTAAATCATGTTTGATGCAATCTGTAAGTTAATTTTATTTCAGTACTGTTTAATCAGGATGATAGGAACACTATGGACAGTTTTCATCAATTTGCAACATTGGAATACAGAAATAAACACTTTTCCAAAAACAAGCTCTAAATCATGTTGAAAAACAGAAATAAACACTTTTCAAAAACAAGCTCCAAATCATGTTGAAATACAGAAATAAGCTCTTTTCAAAAACAAGCTCCAAATCATGTTGAAATACAGAAATAAACACTGTTCCATAAACAAGCTCTAAATCATGTTTGACGCACTCTGTAAGTTAATTTTATTTCAGTACTTTTTAATCAGGATGATAGTAACACTGTGGACGGTTTTCAGCAAGTTGCAACATTGGATTACAGAAATAAACACTTTTCCAAAAACAAGCTCCAAATCAGGTTGAAATACAGAAGTAAACACTTTTCCATAAACAAGCTCTAAATCATGTTTGATGCACTCTGTAATTTTATTTTATTTCAGTACTGTTTAATCAGGATGATAGGAACACTGTGGACAGTTTTCATCAAGTTGCAACATTGGAATACAGAAAAAAACACTTTTCCAAAAACAAGCTCTAAATCATGTTGAAATACAGAAATAAACACTTTTCAAAAACAAGCTCCAAATCATGTTGAAATACAGAAATAAGCACTTTTCAAAAACAAGCTCCAAATCATGTTGAAATACAGAAATAAGCACCTTTCAAAAACAAGCTCCAAATCATGTTGAAATACAGAAATAAACACTTTTCCATAAACAAGCTCTAAATCATGTTTGATGCACTCTAAGTTAATTTTATTTCAGTACTGTTTAATCAGGATGATAGGAACACTGTGGACAGTTTTCATCAATTTGCAACATTGGAATACAGAAATAAACACTTTTCCAAAAACAAGCTCTAAATCATGTTGAAAAACAGAAATAAACACTTTTCAAAAACAAGCTCCAAATCATGTTGAAATACAGAAATAAGCACTTTTCAAAAACAAGCTCCAAATCATGTTGAAATACAGAAATAAACACTGTTCCATAAACAAGCTCTAAATCATGTTTGACGCACTCTGTAAGTTAATTTTATTTCAGTACTGTTTAATCAGGATGATAGTAACACTGTGGACGGTTTTCAGCAAGTTGCAACATTGGAATACAGAAATAAACACTTTCCAAAAACAAGCTCCAAATCATGTTGAAATACAGAAATAAGCACTTTTCAAAAACAAGCTCCTAATCATGTTGAAATACAGAAATAAACACTTTTCCATAAACAAGCTCTAAATCATGTTTGATGCAATCTGTAAGTTAATTTTATTTCAGTACTGTTTAATCAGGATGATAGGAACACTATGGACAGTTTTCATCAATTTGCAACATTGGAATACAGAAATAAACACTTTTCCAAAAACAAGCTCTAAATCATGTTGAAAAACAGAAATAAACACTTTTCAAAAACAAGCTCCAAATCATGTTGAAATACAGAAATAAGCTCTTTTCAAAAACAAGCTCCAAATCATGTTGAAATACAGAAATAAACACTGTTCCATAAACAAGCTCTAAATCATGTTTGACGCACTCTGTAAGTTAATTTTATTTCAGTACTGTTTAATCAGGATGATAGTAACACTGTGGACGGTTTTCAGCAAGTTGCAAATTTGGAATACAGAAATAAACACTTTTCCAAAAACAAGCTACAAATCAGGTTGAAATACAGAAGTAAACACTTTTCCATAAACAAGCTCTAAATCATGTTTGATGCACTCTGTAATTTTATTTTATTTCAGTACTGTTTAATCAGGATGATAGGAACACTGTGGACAGTTTTCATCAAGTTGCAACATTGGAATACAGAAATAAACACTTTTCCAAAAACAAGCTCTAAATCATGTTGAAATACAGAAATAAACACTTTTCAAAAACAAGCTCCAAATCATGTTGAAATACAGAAATAAGCACTTTTCAAAAACAAGCTCCAAATCATGTTGAAATACAGAAATAAACACTTTTCCATAAACAATCTCTAAATCATGTTTGATGCACTCTTTAAGTTAATTTTATTTCAGTACTGTTTAATCAGGATGATAGGAACACTGTGGACAGTTTTCATCTAGTTGCAACATTGGAATACAGAAATAAACACTTTTCCAAAAACAAGCTCTAAATCATGTTGAAAAACAGAAATAAACACTTTTCAAAAACAAGCTCCAAATCATGTTGAAATACAGAAAAAAGCACTTTTCAAAAACAAGCTCCAAATCATGTTGAAATACAGAAATAAACACTGTTCCATAAACAAGCTCTAAATCATGTTTGACGCACTCTGTAAGTTAATTTTATTTCAGTACTGTTTAATCAGGATGATAGTAACACTGTGGACGGTTTTCAGCAAGTTGCAACATTGGAATAAAGAAATAAACACTTTTCCAAAAACAAGCTCTAGATCATGTTGAAAAACAGAAATAAACACTTTTCAAAAACAAGCTCCAAATCAGGTTGAAATACAGAAATAAGCACTTTTCAAAAACAAGCTCCAAATCATGTTGAAATACAGAAATAAACACTTTTCAATAAAGAATCTCTAAATCATGTTTGATGCACTCTGTAAGTTAATTTTATTTCAGTACTGTTTGATCAGGATGATAGGAACACTGTGGACAGTTTTCAGCAAGTTGCAACATTGAAATACAGAAATAAACACTTCCAAAAACAAACTCTAAATCATGTTGTAATACAGAAAAAACACTTTTCAAAAACAAATTCCAAATCATGTTGAAATACAGAAATAAGCACTTTTCAAATACAAGCTCCAAATCATGTTGAAATACAGAAATAAACACTTTTCCATAAACAAGCTCTAAATCATGTTTGATGCACTCTGTAAGTTAATTTTATTTCAGTACTGTTTAATCAGGATGATAGTAACACTGTGGACGGTTTTCAGCAAGTTGCAACATTGGAATACAGAAATAAACACTTTTCCAAAAACAAGCTCTAAATCATGTTGAAAAACAGAAATAAACACTTTTCAAAAACAAGCTCCAAATCATGTTAAAATACAGAAATAAGCACTTTTAAAAAACAAGCTCCAAATCAGGTTGAAATACAGAAATAAAACACTTTTCCATAAACAAGCTTTAAATCATGTTTGATGCACTCTGTAAGTTAATTTTATTTCAGTACTGTTTAATCAGGATGATAGGAACACTGTGGACAGTTTTCATCAAGTTGCAACATTGGAATAAAGAAATAAACACTTTTCAAAAACAAGCTCCAAATCATGTTAAAATACAGAAATAAGCACTTTTCAAAATCAAGCTCCAAATCATGTTGAAATACAGAAAAAAAACACTTTTCCATAAACAAGCTCTAAATCATGTTTGATGCACTCTGTAAGTTAATTTTATTTCAGTACTGTTTAATCAGGATGATAGGAACACTGTGGACAGTTTTCAGCAAGTTGCAACATTGAAATACAGAATTAAACACTTTTCCAAAAACAAGCTCTAAATCATGTTGAACTACAAAAAAAACACTTTTCAAAAACAAGCTCCAAATCATGTTGAAATACAGAAATAAGCACTTTTCAAAAACAAGCTCCAAATCATGTTGAAATACAGAAATAAACACTTTTCCATAAACAAGCTCCAAATCATGTTGAAATACAGAAATAAACACTTTTCCATAAACAAGCTCTAAATCATGTTTGATGCACTCTGTAAGTTCATTTTATTTCAGTACTGTTTAATCAGGATGATAGTAACACTGTGGACGGTTTTCAGCAAGTTGCAACATTGAAATACAGAAATATACACTTTTCCAAAAAAAAGCTCTAAATCATGTTGAAATACAGAAAAAACACTTTTCAAAAACAAGCTCCAAATCATGTTGAAATACAGAAATAAGCACCTTTAAAAAACAAGCTCCAAATCAGGTTGAAATACAGAAATAAACACTTTTCCATAAACAAGCTCTAAATCATGTTTGATGCACTCTGTAAGTTAATTTTATTTCAGTACTGTTTAATCAGGATGACAGGAACACTGTGGACAGTTTTCATCAAGTTGCAACATTGGAATACAGAAATAAACACTTTTCAAAAACAAGCTCCAAATCATGTTAAAATACAGAAATAAGCACTTTTCAAAATCAAGCTCCAAATCATGTTGAAATACAGAAATAAACACTTTTCCATAAACAAGCTCTAAATCATGTTTGATGCACTCTGTAAGTTAATTTTATTTCAGTACTGTTTAATCAGGATGATAGGAACACTGTGGACAGTTTTCATCAAGTTGCAACATTGGAATACAGAAATAAACACTTTTTCAAAAACAATCTCCAAATCATGTTGAAATA
Organism: Salvelinus fontinalis; assembly: GCF_029448725.1. NCBI lineage: Eukaryota > Metazoa > Chordata > Actinopteri > Salmoniformes > Salmonidae > Salvelinus > Salvelinus fontinalis. Next base: position 82,458 of record NW_026600855.1, on the reverse strand, counting down.
CAGAAATAAGCACTTTTCAAAAACAAGCTCCAAATCATGTTGAAATACAGAAATAAACACTTTTCCATAAACAAGCTCTAAATCATGTTTGATGCACTCTGTAAGTTAATTGTATTTCAGTACTGTTTAATCAGGATGATAGGAACACTGTGGACAGTTTTCAGCAAGTTGCAACATTGAAATACAGAATTAAACACTTTTCCAAAAACAAGCTCTAAATCATGTTGAAATACAGAAAAAACACTTTTCAAAAACAAGCTCCAAATCATGTTAAAATACAGAAATAAGCACTTTTCAAAATCAAGCTCCAAATCATGTTGAAATACAGAAAAAAAACACTTTTCCATAAACAAGCTCTAAATCATGTTTGATGCACTCTGTAAGTTAATTTTATTTCAGTACTGTTTAATCAGGATGATAGGAACACTGTGGACAGTTTTCAGCAAGTTGCAACATTGAAATACAGAATTAAACACTTTTCCAAAAACAAGCTCTAAATCATGTTGAACTACAAAAAAAACACTTTTCAAAAACAAGCTCCAAATCATGTTGAAATACAGAAATAAGCACTTTTCAAAAACAAGCTCCAAATCATGTTGAAATACAGAAATAAACACTTTTCCATAAACAAGCTCCAAATCATGTTGAAATACAGAAATAAACACTTTTCCATAAACAAGCTCTAAATCATGTTTGATGCACTCTGTAAGTTCATTTTATTTCAGTACTGTTTAATCAGGATGATAGTAACACTGTGGACGGTTTTCAGCAAGTTGCAACATTGAAATACAGAAATATACACTTTTCCAAAAACAAGCTCTAAATCATGTTGAAATACAGAAAAAACACTTTTCAAAAACAAGCTCCAAATCATGTTGAAATACAGAAATAAGCACCTTTAAAAAACAAGCTCCAAATCAGGTTGAAATACAGAAATAAACACTTTTCCATAAACAAGCTCTAAATCATGTTTGATGCACTCTGTAAGTTAATTTTATTTCAGTACTGTTTAATCAGGATGACAGGAACACTGTGGACAGTTTTCATCAAGTTGCAACATTGGAATACAGAAATAAACACTTTTCAAAAACAAGCTCCAAATCATGTTAAAATACAGAAATAAGCACTTTTCAAAATCAAGCTCCAAATCATGTTGAAATACAGAAATAAACACTTTTCCATAAACAAGCTCTAAATCATGTTTGATGCACTCTGTAAGTTAATTTTATTTCAGTACTGTTTAATCAGGATGATAGGAACACTGTGGACAGTTTTCATCAAGTTGCAACATTGGAATACAGAAATAAACACTTTTTCAAAAACAATCTCCAAATCATGTTGAAATACAGAAATAAGCACTTTTCAAAAACAAGCTCCAAATCATGTTGAAATACAGAAATAAACACTTTTCCATAAACAAGCTCTAAATCATGTTTGATGCACTCTGTAAGTTAATTGTATTTCAGTACTGTTTAATCAGGATGATAGGAACACTGTGGACAGTTTTCAGCAAGTTGCAACATTGAAATACAGAATTAAACACTTTTCCAAAAACAAGCTCTAAATCATGTTGAAATACAGAAAAAACACTTTTCAAAAACAAGCTCCAAATCATGTTAAAATACAGAAATAAGCACTTTTAAAAAACAAGCTCCAAATCAGGTTGAAATACAGAAATAAACACTTTTCCATAAACAAGCTCTAAATCATGTTTGATGCACTCTGTAAGTTAATTTTATTTCAGTACTGTTTAATCAGGATGATAGGAACACTGTGGACAGTTTTCATCAAGTTGCAACATTGGAATACAGAAATAAACACTTTTTCAAAAACAAGCTCCAAATCATGTTGAAATACAGAAATAAGCACTTTTCAAAAACAAGCTCCAAATCATGTTGAAATACAGAAATAAACACTTTTCAATAAACAATCTCTAAATCATGTTTGATGCACTCTTTAAGTTAATTTTATTTCAGTACTGTTTAATCAGGATGATAGGAACACTGTGGACAGTTTTCATCTAGTTGCAACATTGGAATACAGAAATAAACACTTTTCCAAAAACAAGCTCTAAATCATGTTGAAAAACAGAAATAAACACTTTTCAAAAACAAGCTCCAAATCATGTTGAAATACAGAAAAAAGCACTTTTCAAAAACAAGCTCCAAATCATGTTGAAATACAGAAATAAACACTTTTCCATAAACAAGCTCTAAATCATGTTTGATGCACTCTGTAAGTTAATTTTATTTCAGTACTGTTTAATCAGGATGATAGTAACACTGTGGACGGTTTTCAGCAAGTTGCAACATTGGAATACAGAAATAAACACTTTTCCAAAAACAAGCTCTAAATCATGTTGAAAAACAGAAATAAACACTTTTCAAAAACAAGCTCCAAATCATGTTAAAATACAGAAATAAGCACTTTTAAAAAACAAGCTCCAAATCAGGTTGAAATACAGAAATAAAACACTTTTCCATAAACAAGCTTTAAATCATGTTTGATGCACTCTGTAAGTTAATTTTATTTCAGTACTGTTTAATCAGGATGATAGGAACACTGTGGACAGTTTTCATCAAGTTGCAACATTGGAATAAAGAAATAAACACTTTTCAAAAACAAGCTCCAAATCATGTTAAAATACAGAAATAAGCACTTTTCAAAATCAAGCTCCAAATCATGTTGAAATACAGAAAAAAAACACTTTTCCATAAACAAGCTCTAAATCATGTTTGAAGCACTCTGTAAGTTAATTTTATTTCAGTACTGTTTAATCAGGATGATAGGAACACTGTGGACAGTTTTCAGCAAGTTGCAACATTGAAATACAGAATTAAACACTTTTCCAAAAACAAGCTCTAAATCATGTTGAACTACAAAAAAAACACTTTTCAAAAACAAGCTCCAAATCATGTTGAAATACAGAAATAAGCACTTTTCAAAAACAAGCTCCAAATCATGTTGAAATACAGAAATAAACACTTTTCCATAAACAAGCTCCAAATCATGTTGAAATACAGAAATAAACACTTTTCCATAAACAAGCTCTAAATCATGTTTGATGCACTCTGTAAGTTCATTTTATTTCAGTACTGTTTAATCAGGATGATAGTAACACTGTGGACGGTTTTCAGCAAGTTGCAACATTGAAATACAGAAATATACACTTTTCCAAAAACAAGCTCTAAATCATGTTGAAATACAGAAAAAACACTTTTCAAAAACAAGCTCCAAATCATGTTGAAATACAGAAATAAGCACCTTTAAAAAACAAGCTCCAAATCAGGTTGAAATACAGAAATAAACACTTTTCCATAAACAAGCTCTAAATCATGTTTGATGCACTCTGTAAGTTAATTTTATTTCAGTACTGTTTAATCAGGATGACAGGAACACTGTGGACAGTTTTCATCAAGTTGCAACATTGGAATACAGAAATAAACACTTTTCAAAAACAAGCTCCAAATCAGGTTAAAATACAGAAATAAGCACTTTTCAAAATCAAGCTCCAAATCATGTTGAAATACAGAAATAAACACTTTTCCATAAACAAGCTCTAAATCAAGTTTGATGCACTCTGTAAGTTAATTTTATTTCAGTACTGTTTAATCAGGATGATAGGAACACTGTGGACAGTTTTCATCAAGTTGCAACATTGGAATACAGAAATAAACACTTTTTCAAAAACAAGCTCCAAATCATGTTGAAATACAGAAATAAGCACTTTTCAAAAACAAGCTCCAAATCATGTTGAAATACAGAAATAAACACTTTTCCATAAACAAGCTCTAAATCATGTTTGATGCACTCTGTAAGTTAATTGTATTTCAGTACTGTTTAATCAGGATGATAGGAACACTGTGGACAGTTTTCAGCAAGTTGCAACATTGAAATACAGAAATAAACACTTTTCCAAAAACAAGCTCTAAATCATGTTGAAATACAGAAAAAACACTTTTCAAAAACAAGCTCCAAATCATGTTAAAATACAGAAATAAGCACTTTTAAAAAACAAGCTCCAAATCAGGTTGAAATACAGAAATAAACACTTTTCCATAAACAAGCTCTAAATCATGTTTGATGCACTCTGTAAGTTAATTTTATTTCAGTACTGTTTAATCAGGATGATAGGAACACTGTGGACAGTTTTCAGCAAGTTGCAACATTGAAATACAGAATTAAACACTTTTCCAAAAACAAGCTCTAAATCATGTTGAAATACAGAAAAAACACTTTTCAAAAACAAGCTCCAAATCATGTTAAAATACAGAAATAAGCACTTTTAAAAAACAAGCTCCAAATCAGGTTGAAATACAGAAATAAACACTTTTCCATAAACAAGCTCTAAATCATGTTTGATGCACTCTGTAAGTTAATTTTATTTCAGTACTGTTTAATCAGGATGATAGGAACACTGTGGACAGTTTTCATCAAGTTGCAACATTGGAATACAGAAATAAACACTTTTTCAAAAACAAGCGCCAAATCATGTTGAAATACAGAAATAAGCACTTTTCAAAAACAAGCTCCAAATCATGTTGAAATACAGAAATAAACAGTTTTCCATAAACAAGCTCTAAATCATGTTTGATGCTCTTTGTAAGTTATTTTTATTTCAGTACTGTTTAATCAGGATGATAGGAACACTGTGGACAGTTTTCAGCAAGTTGCAACATTGAAATACAGAATTAAACACTTTTCCAAAAACAAGCTCTAAATCATGTTGAACTACAAAAAAAAACACTATTCAAAAACAAGCTCCAAATCATGTTGAAATATAGAAATAAGCACTTTTCAAAAACAAGCTCCAAATCATGTTGAAATACAGAAATAAACACTTTTCCATAAACAAGCTCTAAATCATGTTTGATGCACTCTGTAAGTTCATTTTATTTCAGTACTGTTTAATCAGGATGATAGGAACACTGTGGACGGTTTTCAGCAAGTTGCAACATTGGAATACAGAAATATACACTTTTCCAAAAACAAGCTCTAAATCATGTTAAAATACAGAAAGAAGCACTTTTCAAAATCAAGCTCCAAATCATGTTGAAATACAGAAATAAACACTTTTCCATAAACAAGCTCTAAATCATGTTTGATGCACTCTGTAAGTTAATTTTATTTCAGTACTGTCTAATCAGGATGATAGGAACACAGTGGAAAGTTTTCATCAAGTTGCAACATTGGAATACAGAAATAAACACTTTTTCAAAAACAAGCTCCAAATCATGTTGAAATACAGAAATAAACACTTTTCCATAAACAAGCTCCAAATCATGTTGAAATACAGAAATAAACACTTTTCCAAAAACAAGCTCTAAATCATGTTGAAATACAGAAAAAACACTTTTCAAAAACAAGCTCCAAATCATGTTGAAATACAGGAATAAGCACCTTTAAAAAACAAGCTCCAAATCAGGTTGAAATACAGAAATAAACACTTTTCCATAAACAAGCTCTAAATCATGTTTGATGCACTCTGTAAGTTAATTTTATTTCAGTACTGTTTAATCAGGATTATAGGAACACTGTGGACAGTTTTCATCAAGTTGCAACATTGGAATACAGAAATAAACACTTTTCAAAAACAAGCTCCAAATCATGTTAAAATACAGAAATAACCACTTTTCAAAATCAAGCTCCAAATCATGTTGAAATACAGAAATAAACACTTTTCCATAAACAAGCTCTAAATCATGTTTGATGCCCTCTGTAAGTTAATTTTATTTCAGTACTGTTTAATCAGGATGATAGGAACACTGTGGACAGTTTTCATCAAGTTGCAACATTGGAATACAGAAATAAACTCTTTTTCAAAAACAAGCTCCAAATCATGTTGAAATACAGAAATAAGCACTTTTCAAAAACAAGCTCCAAATTATGTTGAAATACAGAAATAAACACTTTTCCATAAACAAGCTCTAAATCATGTTTGATGCACTCTGTAAGTTAATTTTATTTCAGTACTGTTTAATCAGGATGATAGGAACACTGTGGACAGTTTTCAGCAAGTTGCAACATTGAAATACAGAATTAAACACTTTTCCAAAAACAAGCTCTAAATCATGTTGAAATACAGAAAAAACACTTTTCAAAAACAAGCTCCAAATCATGTTAAAATACAGAAATAAGCACTTTTAAAAAACAAGCTCCAAATCAGGTTGAAATACAGAAATAAACACTTTTCCATAAACAAGCTCTAAATCATGTTTGATGCACTCTGTAAGTTAATTTTATTTCAGTACTGTTTATTCAGGATGATAGGAACACTGTGGACAGTTTTCATCAAGTTGCAACGTTGGAATAAAGAAATAAACACTTTTCAAAAACAAGCTCCAAATCATGTTAAAATACAGAAATAAGCACTTTTCAAAATAAAGCTCCAAATCATGTTGAAATACAGAAATAAACACTTTTCCATAAACAAGCTCTAAATCATGTTTGATGCACTCTGTAAGTTAATTTTATTTCAGTACTGTTTAATCAGGATGATAGGAACACTGTGGACAGTTTTCATCAAGTTGCAACATTGGAATACAGAAATAAACAATTTTTCAAAAACAAGCTCCAAATCATGTTGAAATACAGAAATAAGCACTTTTCAAAAACAAGCTCCAAATCATGTTGAAATACAGAAATAAACACTTTTCCATAAACAAGCTCTAAATCATGTTTGATGCTCTTTGTAAGTTAATTTTATTTCAGTACTGTTTAATCAGGATGATAGGAACACTGTGGACAGTTTTCAGCAAGTTGCAACATTGAAATACAGAATTAAACACTTTTCCAAAAACAAGCTCTAAATCATGTTGAACTACAAAAAAAAACACTTTTCAAAAACAAGCTCCAAATCATGTTGAAATATAGAAATAAGCACTTTTCAAAAACAAGCTCCAAATCATGTTGAAATACAGAAATAAACACTTTTCCATAAACAAGCTCTAAATCATGTTTGATGCACTCTGTAAGTTAATTTTATTTCAGTACTGTTTAATCAGGATGATAGGAACACTGTGGACGGTTTTCAGCAAGTTGCAACATTGGAATACAGAAATATACACTTTTCCAAAAACAAGCTCTAAATCATGTTAAAATACAGAAATAAGCACTTTTCAAAATCAAGCTCCAAATCATGTTGAAATACAGAAATAAACACTTTTCCATAAACAAGCTCTAAATCATGTTTGATGCACTCTGTAAGTTAATTTTATTTCAGTACTGTTTAATCAGGATGATAGGAACACTGTGGACAGTTTTCATCAAGTTGCAACATTGGAATACAGAAATAAACACTTTTTCAAAAACAAGCTCCAAATCATGTTGAAATACAGAAATAAGCACTTTTCAAAAACAAGCTCCAAATCATGTTGAAATACAGAAATAAACACTTTTCCATAAGCAAGCTCTAAATCATGTTTGATGCACTCTGTAAGTTAATTTTATTTCAGTACTGTTTAATCAGGATGATAGGAACACTGTGGACGGTTTTCAGCAAGTTGCAACATTGGAATACAGAAATATACACTTTTCAAAATCAAGCTCCAAATCATGTTGAAATACAGAAATAAACACTTTTCCATAAACAAGCTCTAAATCATGTTTGATGCACTCTGTACGTTAATTTTATTTCAGTACTGTTTAATCAGGATGATAGGAACACTGTGGACAGTTTTCATCAAGTTGCAACATTGGAATACAGAAATAAACACTTTTTCAAAAACAAGCTCCAAATCATGTTGAAATACAGAAATAAGCACTTTTCAAAAACAAGCTCCAAATCATGTTGAAATACAGAAATAAACACTTTTCCATAAACAAGCTCTAAATCATGTTTGATGCTCTTTAAGTTAATTTTATTTCAGTACTGTTTAATCAGGATGATAGGAACACTGTGGACAGTTTTCAGCAAGTTGCAACATTGAAATACAGAATTAAACACTTTTCCAAAAACAAGCTCTAAATCATGTTGAAATACAGAAAAAACACTTTTCAAAAACAAGCTCCAAATCATGTTGAAATACAGAAATAAGCACTTTTCAAAAACAAGCTCCAAATCATGTTGAAATACAGAAATAAACACTTTTCCATAAACAAGCTCTAAATCATGTTTGATGCACTCTGTAAGTTAATTTTATTTCAGTACTGTTTAATCAGGATGATAGGAACACTGTGGACAGTTTTCATCAAGTTGCAACATTGGAATACAGAAATAAACACTTTTCCAAAAACAAGCTCTAAATCATGTTGAAAAACAGAAATAAACACTTTTCAAAAACAAGCTCCAAATCTTGTTGAAATACAAAAATAAGCACTTTTCAAAAACAAGCTCCAAATCATGTTGAAATACAGAAATAAACACTTTTCCATAAACAAGCTCTAAATCATGTTTAATGCACTCTGTAAGTTCATTTTATTACAGTACTGTTTAATCAGGATGATAGTAACACTGTGGACGGTTTTCAGCAAGTTGCAACATTGGAATACAGAAATAAACACTTTTCCAAAAACAAGCTCTAAATCATGTTGAAAAACAGAAATAAACACTTTTCAAAAACAAGCTCCAAATCATGTTAAAATACAGAAATAAGCACTTTTAAAAAACAAGCTCCAAATCAGGTTGAAATACAGAAATAAAACACTTTTCCATAAACAAGCTTTAAATCATGTTTGATGCACTCTGTAAGTTAATTTTATTTCAGTACTGTTTAATCAGGATGATAGGAACACTGTGGACAGTTTTCATCAAGTTGCAACATTGGAATAAAGAAATAAACACTTTTCAAAAACAAGCTCCAAATCATGTTAAAATACAGAAAAAAGCACTTTTCAAAATCAAGCTCCAAATCATGTTGAAATACAGAAAAAAAACACTTTTCCATAAACAAGCTCTAAATCATGTTTGATGCACTCTGTAAGTTAATTTTATTTCAGTACTGTTTAATCAGGATGATAGGAACACTGTGGACAGTTTTCAGCAAGTTGCAACATTGAAATACAGAATTAAACACTTTTCCAAAAACAAGCTCTAAATCATGTTGAACTACAAAAAAAACACTTTTCAAAAACAAGCTCCAAATCATGTTGAAATACAGAAATAAGCACTTTTCAAAAACAAGCTCCAAATCATGTTGAAATACAGAAATAAACACTTTTCAATAAACAATCTCTAAATCATGTTGAAATACAGAAATAAGCACTTTTCAAAAACAAGCTCCAAATCAGGTTGAAATACAGAAATAAACACTTTTCCATAAACAAGCTCTAAATCATGTTTGATGCACTCTGTAATTTAATTTAATTTCAGTACTGTTTAATCAGGATGATAGGAACACTGTGGACAGTTTTCATCAAGTTGCAACATTGAAATACAGAAATAAGCACTTTTCAAAAACAAGCTCCAAATCATGTTGAAATACAGAAATAAACACTTTTCCATAAACAAGCTCTAAATCATGTTTGATGCACTCTGTAAGTTAATTTTGTTTCAGTACTGTTTAATCAGGATGATAGGAACACTGTGGACAGTTTTCATCAAGTTGCAACATTGGAATACAGAAATAAACACTTTTCCAAAAACAAGCTCTAAATCATGTTGAAAAACAGAAATAAACACTTTTCAAAAACAAGCTCCAAATCATGTTGAAATACAAAAATAAGCACTTTTCAAAAACAAGCTCCAAATCATGTTGAAATACAGAAATAAACACTTTTCCATAAACAAGCTCTAAATCATGTTTAATGCACTCTGTAAGGTAATTTTATTTCAGTACTGTTTAATCAGGATGATAGGAACACTGTGGACAGTTTTCATCAAGTTGCAACATTGGAATACAGAAATAAACACTTTTCCAAAAACAAGCTCTAAATCATGTTGAAAAACAGAAATAAACACTGTTCCATAAACAAGCTCTAAATCATGTTTGACGCACTCTGTAAGTTAATTTTATTTCAGTACTGTTTAATCAGGATGATAGTAACACTGTGGACGGTTTTCAGCAAGTTGCAACATTGGAATACAGAAATAAACACTTTTCAAAAACAAGCTCCAAATCAGGTTGAAATACAGAAATAAGCACTTTTCAAAAACAAGCTCCAAATCATGTTGAAATACAGAAATAAACACTTTTCAATAAACAATCTCTAAATCATGTTTGATGCACTCTATAAGTCAATTTTATTTCAGTACTGTTTAATCAGGATGATAGGAACACTGTGGACAGTTTTCATCAATTTGCAACATTGGAATACAGAAATAAACACTTTTCCAAAAACAAGCTCTAAATCATGTTGAAAAACAGAAATAAACACTTTTCAAAAACAAGCTCCAAATCATGTTAAAATACAGAAATAAGCACTTTTCAAAAACAAGCTCCAAATCATGTTGAAATACAGAAATAAACACTGTTCCATAAACAAGCTCTAAATCATGTTTGACGCACTCTGTAAGTTAATTTTATTTCAGTACTGTTTAATCAGGATGATAGTAACACTGTGGACGGTTTTCAGCAAGTTGCAACATTGGAATACAGAAATAAACACTTTTCCAAAAACAAGCTCCAAATCAGGTTGAAATACAGAAATAAACACTTTTCAAAAACAAGCTCCAAATCATGTTGAAATACAGAAATAAGCACTTTTCAAAAAAAAGCTCCAAATCATGTTGAAATACAGAAATAAACACTTTTCAATAAACAATCTCTAAATCATGTTTGATGCACTCTGTAAGTTAATTTTATTTCAGTACTGTTTAATCAGGATGATAGGAACACTGTGGACAGTTTTCATCAAGTTGCAACATTGGAATACAGAAATAAACACTTTTCCAAAAACAAGCTCTAAATCATGTTGAAAAACAGAAATAAACACTTTTCAAAAACAAGCTATAAATCATGTTTGACGCACTCTGTAAGTTAATTTTATTTCAGTACTGTTTAATCAGGATGATAGTAACACTGTGGACGGTTTTCAGCAAGTTGCAACATTGGAATACAGAAATAAACACTTTTCCAAAAACAAGCTCCAAATCATGTTGTAATACAGAAATAAACACTGTTCCATAAACAAGCTCTAAATCATGTTTGACGCACTCTGTAAGTTAATTTTATTTCAGTACTGTTTAATCAGGATGATAGTAACACTGTGGACGGTTTTCAGCAAGTTGCAACATTGGAATACAGAAATAAACACTTTTCCAAAAAAAAGCTCTAAATCATGTTGAAAAACAGAAATAAACACTTTTCAAAAACAAGCTCCAAATCATGTTGAAATACAGAAATAAGCACTTTTCAAAAACAAGCTCCAAATCAGGTTGTAATACAGAAATAAATACTGTTCCATAAACAAGCTCTAAATCATGTTTGACGCACTCTGTAAGTTAATTTTATTTCAGTACTGTTTAATAAGGATGATAGTAACACTGTGGACGGTTTTCAGCAAGTTGCAACATTGGAATACAGAAATAAACACTTTCCAAAAACAAGCTCCAAATCATGTTGAAATACAGAAATAAGCACTTTTCAAAAACAAGCTCCAAATCATGTTGAAATACAGAAATAAACACTGTTCCATAAACAAGCTCTAAATCATGTTTGAAGCACTCTGTAAGTTAATTTTATTTCAGTACTGTTTAATCAGGATGATAGCAACACTGTGGACGGTTTTCAGCAAGTTGCAACATTGGAATACAGAAATAAACACTTTTCCAAAAACAAGCTCCAAATCAGGTTGAAATACAGAAATAAACACTTTTCCATAAACAAGCTCTAAATCATGTTTGATGCACTCTTTAATTTAAATTTATTTCAGTACTGTTTAATCAGGATGATAGGAACACTGTGGACAGTTTTCATCAAGTTGCAACATTGGAATACAGAAATAAACACTTTTTCAAAAACAAGCTCCAAATCATGTTGAAATACAGAAATAAACACTTTTCAAAAACAAGCTCCAAATCATGTTGAAATACAGAAATAAGCACTTTTCAAAAACAAGCTCCAAATCATGTTGTAATACAGAAATAAATACTGTTCCATAAACAAGCTCTAAATCATGTTTGACGCACTCTGTAAGTTAATTTTATTTCAGTACTGTTTAATCAGGATGATAGTAACACTGTGGACGGTTTTCAGCAAGTTGCAACATTGGAATACAGAAATAAACACTTTCCAAAAACAAGCTCCAAATCATGTTGAAAAACAGAAATAAGCACTTTTCAAAAACAAGCTCCAAATCATGTTGAAATACAGAAATAAACACTGTTCCATAAACAAGCTCTAAATCATGTTTGAAGCACTCTGTAAGTTAATTTTATTTCAGTACTGTTTAATCAGGATGATAGCAACACTGTGGACGGTTTTCAGCAAGTTGCAACATTGGAATACAGAAATAAACACTTTTCCAAAAACAAGCTCCAAATCAGGTTGAAATACAGAAATAAACACTTTTCCATCAACAAGCTCTAAATCATGTTTGATGCACTTTTTAATTTAATTTAATTTCAGTACTGTTTAATCAGGATGATAGGAACACTGTGGACAGTTTTCATCAATTTGCAACATTGGAATACAGAAATAAACACTTTTCCAAAAACAAGCTCTAAATCATGTTGAAAAACAGAAATAAACACTTTTCAAAAACAAGCTCCAAATCATGTTGAAATACAGAAATAAGCACTTTTCAAAAACAAGCTCCAAATCATGTTGTAATACAGAAATAAACACTTTTCCAAAAACAAGCTCTAAATCATGTTGAAATACAGAAATAAGCACTTTTCAAAAACAAGCTCCAAATCATGTTGAAATACAGAAATAAACACTGTTCCATAAACAAGCTCTAAATCATGTTTGACGCACTCTGTAAGTTAATTTTATTTCAGTACTGTTTAATCAGGATGATAGCAACACTGTGGACGGTTTTCAGCAAGTTGCAACATTGGAATACAGAAATAAACACTTTTCCAAAAACAAGCTCCAAATCAGGATGAAATACAGAAATAAGCACTTTTCCATAAACAAGCTCTAAATCATGTTTGACGCACTCTGTAAGTTAATTTTATTTCAGTACTGTTTAATCAGGATGATAGTAACCCTGTGGACGGTTTTCAGCAAGTTGCAACATTGGAATACAGAAATAAACACTTTCCAAAAACAAGCTCCAAATCATGTTGAAATACAGAAATAAGCACTTTTCAAAAACAAGCTCCAAATCATGTTGAAATACAGAAATAAACACTGTTCCATAAACAAGCTCTAAATCATGTTTGACGCACTCTTTAAGTTAATTTTATTTCAGTACTGTTTAATCAGGATGACAGCAACACTGTGGACGGTTTTCAGCAAGTTGCAACATTGGAATACAGAAATAAACACTTTTCCAAAAACAAGCTCCAAATCAGGTTGAAATACAGAAATAAACACTTTTCCATAAACAAGCTCTAAATCATGTTTGATGCACTCTGTAATTTTATTTTATTTCAGTACTGTTTAATCAGGATGATAGCAACACTGTGGACGGTTTTCAGCAAGTTGCAACATTGGAATACAGAAATAAACACTTTTCCAAAAACAAGCTCCAAATCAGGTTGAAATACAGAAATAAACACTTTTCCATAAACAAGCTCTAAATCATGTTTGATGCACTCTTTAATTTAATTTTATTTCAGTACTGTTTAATCAGGATGATAGCAACACTGTGGACAGTTTTCATCAATTTGCAACATTGGAATACAGAAATAAACACTTTTCCAAAAACAAGCTCTAAATCATGTTGAAAAACAGAAATAAACACTTTTCAAAAACAAGCTCCAAATCATGTTGAAATACAGAAATAAGCACTTTTCAAAAACAAGCTCCAGATCATGTTGTAATACAGAAATAAACACTTTTCCAAAAACAAGCTCTAAATCATGTTGAAATACAGAAATAAGCACTTTTCAAAAACAAGCTCCAAATCATGTTGAAATACAGAAATAAACACTTTTCCATAAACAAGCTCTAAATCATGTTTGACGCACTCTGTAAGTTAATTTTATTTCAGTACTGTTTAATCAGGATGATAGTAACACTGTGGACGGTTTTCAGCAAGTTGCAACATTGGAATACAGAAATAAACACTTTCCAAAAACAAGCTCCAAATCATGTTGAAATACAGAAATAAGCACTTTTCAAAAACAAGCTCCAAATCATGTTGAAATACAGAAATAAACACTGTTCCATAAACAAGCTCTAAATCATGTTTGACGCACTCTGTAAGTTAATTTTATTTCAGTACTGTTTAATCAGGATGACAGCAACACTGTGGACGGTTTTCAGCAAGTTGCAACATTGGAATACAGAAATAAACACTTTTCCAAAAACAAGCTCCAAATGAGGTTGAAATACAGAAATAAACACTTTTCCATAAACAAGCTCTAAATCATGTTTGATGCACTCTGTAATTTAATTTTATTTCAGTACTGTTTAATCAGGATGATAGGAACACTGTGGACAGTTTTCATCAAGTTGCAACATTGGAATACAGAAATAAACACTTTTCCAAAAAAAAGCTCTACATCATGTTGAAAAACAGAAATAAACACTTTCCAAAAACAAGCTCCAAATCATGTTGAAATACAGAAATAAGCACTTTTCAAAAACAAGCTCCAAATCATGTTGAAATACAGAAATAAACACTGTTCCATAAACAAGCTCTAAATCATGTTTGAAGCACTCTGTAAGTTAATTTTATTTCAGTACTGTTTAATCAGGATGATAGCAACACTGTGGACGGTTTTCATCAATTTGCAACATTGGAATACAGAAATAAACACTTTTCCAAAAACAAGCTCTAAATCATGTTGAAAAACAGAAATAAACACTTTTCAAAAACAAGCTCCAAATCATGTTGAAATACAGAAATAAGCACTTTTCAAAAACAAGCTCCAAATCATGTTGTAATACAGAAATAAACACTTTTCCAAAAACAAGCTCTAAATCATGTTGAAATACAGAAATAAGCACTTTTCAAAAACAAGCTCCAAATCATGTTGAAATACAGAAATAAACACTGTTCCATAAACAAGCTCTAAATCATGTTTGACGCACTCTGTAAGTTAATTTTATTTCAGTACTGTTTAATCAGGATGATAGCAACACTGTGGACGGTTTTCAGCAAGTTGCAACATTGGAATACAGAAATAAACACTTTTCCAAAAACAAGCTCCAAATCAGGATGAAATACAGAAATAAGCACTTTTCCATAAACAAGCTCTAAATCATGTTTGACGCACTCTGTAAGTTAATTTTATTTCAGTACTGTTTAATCAGGATGATAGTAACCCTGTGGACGGTTTTCAGCAAGTTGCAACATTGGAATACAGAAATAAACACTTTCCAAAAACAAGCTCCAAATCATGTTGAAATACAGAAATAAGCACTTTTCAAAAACAAGCTCCAAATCATGTTGAAATACAGAAATAAACACTGTTCCATAAACAAGCTCTAAATCATGTTTGACGCACTCTGTAAGTTAATTTTATTTCAGTACTGTTTAATCAGGATGACAGCAACACTGTGGACGGTTTTCAGCAAGTTGCAACATTGGAATACAGAAATAAACACTTTTCCAAAAACAAGCTCCAAATCAGGTTGAAATACAGAAATAAACACTTTTCCATAAACAAGCTCTAAATCATGTTTGATGCACTCTGTAATTTAATTTTATTTCAGTACTGTTTAATCAGGATGATAGGAACACTGTGGACAGTTTTCATCAAGTTGCAACATTGGAATACAGAAATAAACACTTTTCCAAAAAAAAGCTCTACATCATGTTGAAAAACAGAAATAAACACTTTCCAAAAACAAGCTCCAAATCATGTTGAAATACAGAAATAAGCACTTTTCAAAAACAAGCTCCAAATCAGGTTGAAATACAGAAATAAACACTGTTCCATAAACAAGCTCTAAATCATGTTTGACGCACTCTGTAAGTTAATTTTATTTCAGTACTGTTTAATCAGGATGACAGCAACACTGTGGACGGTTTTCAGCAAGTTGCAACATTGGAATACAGAAATAAACACTTTTCCAAAAACAAGCTCCAAATCATGTTGAAATACAGAAATAAACACTGTTCCATAAACAAGCTCTAAATCATGTTTGAAGCACTCTGTAAGTTAATTTTATTTCAGTACTGTTTAATCAGGATGATAGCAACACTGTGGACGGTTTTCAGCAAGTTGCAACATTGGAATACAGAAATAAACACTTTTCCAAAAACAAGCTCCAAATCAGGTTGAAATACAGAAATAAACACTTTTCCATAAACAAGCTCTAAATCATGTTTGATGCACTTTTTAAATTTAATTTTATTTCAGTACTGTTTAATCAGGATGATAGGAACACTGTGGACAGTTTTCATCAATTTGCAACATTGGAATACAGAAATAAACACTTTTCCAAAAACAAGCTCTAAATCATGTTGAAAAACAGAAATAAACACTTTTCAAAAACAAGCTCCAAATCATGTTGAAATACAGAAATAAGCACTTTTCAAAAACAAGCTCCAAATCATGTTGTAATACAGAAATAAACACTTTTCCAAAAACAAGCTCTAAATCATGTTGAAATACAGAAATAAGCACTTTTCAAAAACAAGCTCCAAATCATGTTGAAATACAGAAATAAACACTGTTCCATAAACAAGCTCTAAATCATGTTTGACGCACTCTGTAAGTTAATTTTATTTCAGAACTGTTTAATCAGGATGATAGCAACACTGTGGACGGTTTTCAGCAAGTTGCAACATTGGAATACAGAAATAAACACTTTTCCAAAAACAAGCTCCAAATCAGGATGAAATACAGAAATAAGCACTTTTCCATAAACAAGCTCTAAATCATGTTTGACGCACTCTGTAAGTTAATTTTATTTCAGTACTGTTTAATCAGGATGATAGTAACCCTGTGGACGGTTTTCAGCAAGTTGCAACATTGGAATACAGAAATAAACACTTTCCAAAAACAAGCTCCAAATCATGTTGAAATACAGAAATAAGCACTTTTCAAAAACAAGCTCCAAATCATGTTGAAATACAGAAATAAACACTGTTCCATAAACAAGCTCTAAATCATGTTTGACGCACTCTTTAAGTTAATTTTATTTCAGTACTGTTTAATCAGGATGACAGCAACACTGTGGACGGTTTTCAGCAAGTTGCAACATTGGAATACAGAAATAAACACTTTTCCAAAAACAAGCTCCAAATCAGGTTGAAATACAGAAATAAACACTTTTCCATAAACAAGCTCTAAATCATGTTTGATGCACTCTGTAATTTTATTTTATTTCAGTACTGTTTAATCAGGATGATAGCAACACTGTGGACGGTTTTCAGCAAGTTGCAACATTGGAATACAGAAATAAACACTTTTCCAAAAACAAGCTCCAAATCAGGTTGAAATACAGAAATAAACACTTTTCCATAAACAAGCTCTAAATCATGTTTGATGCACTCTTTAATTTAATTTTATTTCAGTACTGTTTAATCAGGATGATAGCAACACTGTGGACAGTTTTCATCAATTTGCAACATTGGAATACAGAAATAAACACTTTTCCAAAAACAAGCTCTAAATCATGTTGAAAAACAGAAATAAACACTTTTCAAAAACAAGCTCCAAATCACGTTGAAATACAGAAATAAGCACTTTTCAAAAACAAGCTCCAAATCATGTTGTAATACAGAAATAAACACTTTTCCAAAAACAAGCTCTAAATCATGTTGAAATACAGAAATAAGCACTTTTCAAAAACAAGCTCCAAATCATGTTGAAATACAGAAATAAACACTTTTCCATAAACAAGCTCTAAATCATGTTTGACGCACTCTGTAAGTTAATTTTATTTCAGTACTGTTTAATCAGGATGATAGTAACACTGTGGACGGTTTTCAGCAAGTTGCAACATTGGAATACAGAAATAAACACTTTCCAAAAACAAGCTCCAAATCATGTTGAAATACAGAAATAAGCACTTTTCAAAAACAAGCTCCAAATCATGTTGAAATACAGAAATAAACACTGTTCCATAAACAAGCTCTAAATCATGTTTGACGCACTCTGTAAGTTAATTTTATTTCAGTACTGTTTAATCAGGATGACAGCAACACTGTGGACGGTTTTCAGCAAGTTGCAACATTGGAATACAGAAATAAACACTTTTCCAAAAACAAGCTCCAAATCAGGTTGAAATACAGAAATAAACACTTTTCCATAAACAAGCTCTAAATCATGTTTGATGCACTCTGTAATTTAATTTTATTTCAGTACTGTTTAATCAGGATGATAGGAACACTGTGGACAGTTTTCATCAATTTGCAACATTGGAATACAGAAATAAACACTTTTCCAAAAACAAGCTCTAAATCATGTTGAAAAACAGAAATAAACACTTTTCAAAAACAAGCTCCAAATCATGTTGAAATACAGAAATAAGCACTTTTCAAAAACAAGCTCAAAATCATGTTGTAATACAGAAATAAACACTGTTCCATAAACAAGCTCTAAATCATGTTTGACGCACTCTGTAAGTTAATTTTATTTCAGTACTGTTTAATCAGGATGATAGCAACACTGTGGACGGTTTTCAGCAAGTTGCAACATTGGAATACAGAAATAAACACTTTCCAAAAACAAGCTCCAAATCATGTTGAAATACAGAAATAAGCACTTTTCAAAAACAAGCTCCAAATCATGTTGAAATACAGAAATAAACACTGTTCCATAAACAAGCTCTAAATCATGTTTGACGCACTCTGTAAGTTAATTTTATTTCAGTACTGTTTAATCAGGATGACAGCAACACTGTGGACGGTTTTCAGCAAGTTGCAACATTGGAATACAGAAATAAACACTTTTCCAAAAACAAGCTCCAAATCAGGTTGAAATACAGAAATAAACACTTTTCCATAAAAAAGCTCTAAATCATGTTTGATGCACTCTGTAATTTAATTTTATTTCAGTACTGTTTAATCAGGATGATAGGAACACTGTGGACAGTTTTCATCAAGTTGCAACAGTGGAATACAGAAATAAACACTTTTCCAAAAAAAAGCTCTAAATCATGTTGAAAAACAGAAATAAACACTTTTCAAAAACAAGCTCCAAATCATCTTGAAATACAGAAATAAGCACTTTTCAAAAACAAGCTCCAAATCATGTTGTAATACAGAAATAAATACTGTTCCATAAACAAGCTCTAAATCATGTTTGACGCACTCTGTAAGTTAATTTTATTTCAGTACTGTTTAATCAGGATGATAGTAACACTGTGGACGGTTTTCAGCAAGTTGCAACATTGGAATACAGAAATAAACACTTTCCAAAAACAAGCTCCAAATCATGTTGAAATACAGAAATAAGCACTTTTCAAAAACAAGCTCCAAATCATGTTGAAATACAGAAATAAACACTGTTCCATAAACAAGCTCTAAATCATGTTTGAAGCACTCTGTAAGTTAATTTTATTTCAGTACTGTTTAATCAGGATGATAGCAACACTGTGGACGGTTTTCAGCAAGTTGCAACATTGGAATACAGAAATAAACACTTTTCCAAAAACAAGCTCCAAATCAGGTTGAAATACAGAAATAAACACTTTTCCATAAACAAGCTCTAAATCATGTTTGATGCACTCTTTAATTTAATTTTATTTCAGTACTGTATAATCAGGATGATAGGAACACTGTGGACAGTTTTCATCAATTTGCAACATTGGAATACAGAAATAAACACTTTTCCAAAAACAAGCTCTAAATCATGTTGAAAAACAGAAATAAACACTTTTCAAAAACAAGCTCCAAATCATGTTGAAATACAGAAATAAGCACTTTTCAAAAACAAGCTCCAAATCATGTTGTAATACAGAAATAAACACTGTTCCATAAACAAGCTCTAAATCATGTTTGACGCACTCTGTAAGTTAATTTTATTTCAGTACTGTTTAATCAGGATGATAGTAACACTCTGGACGGTTTTCAGCAAGTTGCAACATTGGAATACAGAAATAAACACTTTCCAAAAACAAGCTCCAAGTCATGTTGAAATACAGAAATCAGCACTTTTCAAAAACAAGCTCCAAATCATGTTGAAATACAGAAATAAACACTGTTCCATAAACAAGCTCTAAATCATGTTTGACACACTCTGTAAGTTAATTTTATTTCAGTACTGTTTAATCAGAATGATAGCAACACTGTGGACGGTTTTCAGCAAGTTGCAACATTGGAATACAGAAATAAACACTTTTCCAAAAACAAACTCCAAATCAGGTTGAAATACAGAAATAAACACTTTTCCATAAACAAGCTCTAAATCATGTTTGATGCACTCTGTAATTTTATTTTATTTCAGTACTGTTTAATCAGAATGATAGGAACACTGTGGACAGTTTTCATCAAGTTGCAACATTGGATTACAGAAATACACTTTTCCAAAAAAAAGCTCTAAATCATGTTGAAAAACAGAAATAAACACTTTTCAAAAACAAGCTCCAAATCATGTTGAAATACAGAAATAAGCACTTTTCAAAAACAAGCTCCAAATCATGTTGTAATACAGAAATAAACACTGTTCCATAAACAAGCTCTAAATCATGTTTGACGCACACTGTAAGTTAATTTTATTTCAGTACTGTTTAATCAGGATGATAGTAACACTGTGGACGGTTTTCAGCAAGTTGCAACATTGGAATACAGAAATAAACACTTTCCAAAAACAAGCTCCAAATCATGTTGAAATACAGAAATAAGCACTTTTCAAAAACAAGCTCAAAATCATGTTGAAATACAGAAATAAACACTGTTCCATAAACAAGCTCTAAATCATGTTTGACGCACTCTGTAAGTTAATTTTATTTCAGTACTGTTTAATCAGGATGATAGCAACACTGTGGACGGTTTTCAGCAAGTTGCAACATTGGAATACAGAAATAAACACTTTTCAAAAACAAGCTCCAAATCAGGTTGAAATACAGAAATAAACACTTTTCCATAAACAAGCTCTAAATCATGTTTGATGCACTCTGTAATTTAATTTTATTTCAGTACTGTTTAATCAGGATGATAGGAACACTGTGGACAGTTTTCATCAAGTTGCAACATTGGAATACAGAAATAAACACTTTTCCAAAAACAAGCTCTAAATCATGTTGAAAAACAGAAATAAACACTTTTCAAAAACAAGCTCCAAATCATGTTGAAATACAGAAATAAGCACTTTTCAAAAACAAGCTCAAAATCATGTTGTAATACAGAAATAAACACTGTTCCATAAACAAGCTCTAAATCATGTTTGACGCACTCTGTAAGTTAATTTTATTTCAGTACTGTTTAATCAGGATGATAGCAACACTGTGGACGGTTTTCAGCAAGTTGCAACATTGGAATACAGAAATAAACACTTTTCCAAAAACAAGCTCCAAATCAGGTTGAAATACAGAAATAAGCACTTTTCCATAAACAAGCTCTAAATCATGTTTGACGCACTCTGTAAGTTAATTTTATTTCAGTACTGTTTAATCAGGATGATAGTAACACTGTGGACGGTTTTCAGCAAGTTGCAACATTGGAATACAGAAATAAACACTTTCCAAAAACAAGCTCCAAATCATGTTGAAATACAGAAATAAGCACTTTTCAAAAACAAGCTCCAAATCATGTTGAAATACAGAAATAAACACTGTTCCATAAACAAGCTCTAAATCATGTTTGACGCACTCTGTAAGTTAATTTTATTTCAGTACTGTTTAATCAGGATGACAGCAACACTGTGGACGGTTTTCAGCAAGTTGCAACATTGGAATACAGAAATAAACACTTTTCCAAAAACAAGCTCCAAATCAGGTTGAAATACAGAAATAAACACTTTTCCATAAAAAAGCTCTAAATCATGTTTGATGCACTCTGTAATTTAATTTTATTACAGTACTGTTTAATCAGGATGATAGGAACACTGTGGACAGTTTTCATCAAGTTGCAACATTGGAATACAGAAATAAACACTTTTCCAAAAAAAAGCTCTAAATCATGTTGAAAAACAGAAATAAACACTTTTCAAAAACAAGCTCCAAATCATCTTGAAATACAGAAATAAGCACTTTTCAAAAACAAGCTCCAAATCATGTTGTAATACAGAAATAAATACTGTTCCATAAACAAGCTCTAAATCATGTTTGACGCACTCTGTAAGTTAATTTTATTTCAGTACTGTTTAATCAGGATGATAGTAACACTGTGGACGGTTTTCAGCAAGTTGCAACATTGGAATACAGAAATAAACACTTTCCAAAAACAAGCTCCAAATCATGTTGAAATACAGAAATAAGCACTTTTCAAAAACAAGCTCCAAATCATGTTGAAATACAGAAATAAACACTGTTCCATAAACAAGCTCTAAATCATGTTTGAAGCACTCTGTAAGTTAATTTTATTTCAGTACTGTTTAATCAGGATGATAGCAACACTGTGGACGGTTTTCAGCAAGTTGCAACATTGGAATACAGAAATAAACACTTTTCCAAAAACAAGCTCCAAATCAGGTTGAAATACAGAAATAAACACTTTTCCATAAACAAGCTCTAAATCATGTTTGATGCACTCTTTAATTTAATTTTATTTCAGTACTGTATAATCAGGATGATAGGAACACTGTGGACAGTTTTCATCAATTTGCAACATTGGAATACAGAAATAAACACTTTTCCAAAAACAAGCTCTAAATCATGTTGAAAAACAGAAATAAACACTTTTCAAAAACAAGCTCCAAATCATGTTGAAATACAGAAATAAGCACTTTTCAAAAACAAGCTCCAAATCATGTTGTAATACAGAAATAAACACTGTTCCATAAACAAGCTCTAAATCATGTTTGACGCACTCTGTAAGTTAATTTTATTTCAGTACTGTTTAATCAGGATGATAGTAACACTCTGGACGGTTTTCAGCAAGTTGCAACATTGGAATACAGAAATAAACACTTTCCAAAAACAAGCTCCAAGTCATGTTGAAATACAGAAATCAGCACTTTTCAAAAACAAGCTCCAAATCATGTTGAAATACAGAAATAAACACTGTTCCATAAACAAGCTCTAAATCATGTTTGACGCACTCTGTAAGTTAATTTTATTTCAGTACTGTTTAATCAGAATGATAGCAACACTGTGGACGGTTTTCTGCAAGTTGCAACATTGGAATACAGAAATAAACACTTTTCCAAAAACAAACTCCAAATCAGGTTGAAATACAGAAATAAACACTTTTCCATAAACAAGCTCTAAATCATGTTTGATGCACTCTGTAATTTTATTTTATTTCAGTACTGTTTAATCAGAATGATAGGAACACTGTGGACAGTTTTCATCAAGTTGCAACATTGGAATACAGAAATAAACACTTTTCCAAAAAAAAGCTCTAAATCATGTTGAAAAACAGAAATAAACACTTTTCAAAAACAAGCTCCAAATCATGTTGAAATACAGAAATAAGCACTTTTCAAAAACAAGCTCCAAATCATGTTGAAATACAGAAATAAACACTGTTCCATAAACAAGCTCTAAATCATGTTTGACGCACTCTGTAAGTTAATTTTATTTCAGTACTGTTTAATCAGGATGATAGCAACACTGTGGACGGTTTTCAGCAAGTTGCAACATTGGAATACAGAAATAAACACTTTCCAAAAACAAGCTCCAAATCATGTTGAAATACAGAAATAAGCACTTTTCAAAAACAAGCTCCAAATCATGTTGAAATACAGAAATAAACACTGTTCCATAAACAAGCTCTAAATCATGTTTGAAGCACTCTGTAAGTTAATTTTATTTCAGTACTGTTTAATCAGGATGATAGCAACACTGTGGACGGTTTTCAGCAAGTTGCAACATTGGAATACAGAAATAAACACTTTTCCAAAAACAAGCTCCAAATCAGGTTGAAATACAGAAATAAACACTTTTCCATAAACAAGCTCTAAATCATGTTTGATGCACTCTTTAATTTAATTTTATTTCAGTACTGTATAATCAGGATGATAGGAACACTGTGGACAGTTTTCATCAATTTGCAACATTGGAATACAGAAATAAACACTTTTCCAAAAACAAGCTCTAAATCATGTTGAAAAACAGAAATAAACACTTTTCAAAAACAAGCTCCAAATCATGTTGAAATACAGAAATAAGCACTTTTCAAAAACAAGCTCCAAATCATGTTGTAATACAGAAATAAACACTGTTCCATAAACAAGCTCTAAATCATGTTTGACGCACTCTGTAAGTTAATTTTATTTCAGTACTGTTTAATCAGGATGATAGTAACACTCTGGACGGTTTTCAGCAAGTTGCAACATTGGAATACAGAAATAAACACTTTTCAAAAACAAGCTCCAAATCATGTTGAAATACAGAAATAAGCACTTTTCAAAAACAAGCTCCAAATCATGTTGAAATACAGAAATAAACACTGTTCCATAAACAAGCTCTAAATCATGTTTGACGCACTCTGTAAGTTAATTTTATTTCAGTACTGTTTAATCAGGATGATAGCAACACTGTGGACGGTTTTCAGCAAGTTGCAACATTGGAATACAGAAATAAACACTTTTCCAAAAACAAGCTCCAAATCAGGTTGAAATACAGAAATAAACACTTTTCCATAAACAAGCTCTAAATCATGTTTGATGCACTCTGTAATTTAATTTTATTTCAGTACTGTTTAATCAGGATGATAGGAACACTGTGGACAGTTTTCATCAAGTTGCAACATTGGAATACAGAAATAAACACTTTTCCAAAAAAAAGCTCTAAATCATGTTGAAATACAGAAATAAACACTTTCAAAAACAAGCTCCAAATCAGGTTGAAATACAGAAATAAGCACTTTTCAAAAACAAGCTCCAAATCATGTTGAAATACAGAAATAAACACTTTTCAATAAACAATCTCTAAATCATGTTTGATGCACTCTATAAGTTAATTTTATTTCAGTACTGTTTAATCAGGATGATAGGAATGCTGTGGACAGTTTTCATCAAGTTGCAACATTGGAATACAGAAATAAACACTTTTCCAAAAACAAGCTCTAAATCATGTTGAAAAACAGAAATAAACACTTTTCAAAAACAAGCTCTAAATCATGTTTGACGCACTCTGTAAGTTAATTTTATTTCAGTACTGTTTAATCAGGATGATAGGAACACTGTGGACAGTTTTCATCAATTTGCAACATTGGAATACAGAAATAAACACTTTTCCAAAAACATGCTCTAAATCATGTTGAAAAACAGAAATAAACACTTTTCAAAAACAAGCTCCAAATCATGTTAAAATACAGAAATAAGCACTTTTCAAAAACAAGCTCCAAATCATGTTGAAATACAGAAATAAACACTGTTCCATAAACAAGCTCTAAATCATGTTTGACGCACTCTGTATGTTAATTTTATTTCAGTACTGTTTAATCAGGATGATAGTAAGACTGTGGACGGTTTTCAGCAAGTTGCAACATTGGAATACAGAAATAAACACTTTTCCAAAAACAACCTCTAAATCATGTTGAAATACAGAAATAAACACTTTTCAAAAACAAGCCCCAAATCAGGTTGACAAACAGAAATAAGCACTTTTCAAAAACAAGCTCCAAATCATGTTGAAATACAGAAATAAACACTTTTCAATAAACAATCTCTAAATCATGTTTGATGCACTCTATAAGTTAATTTTATTTCAGTACTGTTTAATCAGGATGATAGCAACACTGTGGACGGTTTTCAGCAAGTTGCAACATTGGAATACAGAAATAAACACTTTTCCAAAAACAAGCTCCAAATCAGGTTGAAATACAGAAATAAACACTTTTCCATAAACAAGCTCTAAATCATGTTTGATGCACTCTGTAATTTAATTTTATTTCAGTACTGTTTAATCAGGATGATAGGAACACTGTGGACAGTTTTCATCAAGTTGCAACATTGGAATACAGAAATAAACACTTTTCCAAAAAAAAGCTCTAAATCATGTTGAAATACAGAAATAAACACTTTTCAAAAACAAGCTCCAAATCAGGTTGAAATACAGAAATAAGCACTTTTCAAAAACAAGCTCCAAATCATGTTGAAATACAGAAATAAACACTTTTCAATAAACAATCTCTAAATCATGTTTGATGCACTCTATAAGTTAATTTTATTTCAGTACTGTTTAATCAGGATGATAGGAATGCTGTGGACAGTTTTCATCAAGTTGCAACATTGGAATACAGAAATAAACACTTTTCCAAAAACAAGCTCTAAATCATGTTGAAAAACAGAAATAAACACTTTTCAAAAACAAGCTCTAAATCATGTTTGACGCACTCTGTAAGTTAATTTTATTTCAGTACTGTTTAATCAGGATGATAGGAACACTGTGGACAGTTTTCATCAATTTGCAACATTGGAATACAGAAATAAACACTTTTCCAAAAACATGCTCTAAATCATGTTGAAAAACAGAAATAAACACTTTTCAAAAACAAGCTCCAAATCATGTTAAAATACAGAAATAAGCACTTTTCAAAAACAAGCTCCAAATCATGTTGAAATACAGAAATAAACACTGTTCCATAAACAAGCTCTAAATCATGTTTGGCGCACTCTGTATGTTAATTTTATTTCAGTACTGTTTAATCAGGATGATAGTAACACTGTGGACGGTTTTCAGCAAGTTGCAACATTGGAATACAGAAATAAACACTTTTCCAAAAACAACCTCTAAATCATGTTGAAATACAGAAATAAACACTTTTCAAAAACAAGCCCCAAATCAGGTTGACAAACAGAAATAAGCACTTTTCAAAAACAAGCTCCAAATCATGCTGAAATACAGAAATAAACACTTTTCAATAAACAATCTCTAAATCATGTTTGATGCACTCTATAAGTTAATTTTATTTCAGTACTGTTTAATCAGGATGATAGGAATGCTGTGGACAGTTTTCATCAAGTTGCAACATTGGAATACAGAAATAAACACTTTTCGAAAAACAAGCTCTAAATCATGTTGAAAAACAGAAATAAACACTTTTCAAAAACAAGCTCTAAATCATGTTTGATGCACTCTGTAAGTTAATTTTATTTCAGTACTGTTTAATCAGGATGATAGGAACACTGTGGACAGTTTTCATCAATTTGCAACATTGGAATACAGAAATAAACACTTTTCCAAAAACAAGCTCTAAATCATGTTGAAATACAGAAATAAACACTTTTCAAAAACAAGCTCCAAATCATGTTGAAATACAGAAATAAGCACTTTTCAAAAATAAGCTCCAAATCATGTTGAAATACAGAAATAAACACTTTCAAAAAACAATCTCTAAATCATGTTTGATGCACTCTGTAAGTTAATTTTATTTCAGTACTGTTTAATCAGGATGATAGGAACACTGTGGACAGTTTTCATCAAGTTGCAACATTGGAATACAGAAATAAACACTTTTCCAAAAACAAGCTCTAAATCATGTTGAAAAACAGAAATAAACACTTTTCAAAAACAAGCTCTAAATCATGTTTGACGCACTCTGTAAGTTAATTTTATTTCAGTACTGTTTAATCAGGATGATAGTAACACTGTGGACGGTTTTCAGCAAGTTGCAACATTGGAATACAGAAATAAACACTTTTCCATAAACAAGCTCTAAATCATGTTTGATGCACTCTGTAAGTAAATTTTATTTCAGTACTGTTTAATCAGGATGATAGGAACACTGTGGACAGTTTTCATCAAGTTGCAACATTGGAATACAGAAATAAACACTTTTCAAAAACAAGCTCCAAATCAGGTTGAAATACAGAAATAAACACTTTTCCATAAACAAGCTCTAAATCATGTTTGATGCACTCTGTAAGTTAATTTTATTTCAGTACTGTTTAATCAGGATGATAGGAACACTGTGGACAGTTTTCATCAAGTTGCAACATTGGAATACAGAAATAAACACTTTTCCAAAAACAAGCTCTAAATCATGTTGAAAAACAGAAATAAACACTTTTCAAAAACAAGCTCCAAATCAGGTTGAAATACAGAAATAAGAACTTTTCAAAAACAAGCTCCAAATCATGTTGTAATACAGAAATAAATACTGTTCCATAAACAAGCTCTAAATCATGTTTGACGCACTCTGTAAGTTAATTTTATTTCAGTACTGTTTAATCAGGATGATAGTAACACTGTGGACGGTTTTCAGCAAGTTGCAACATTGGAATACAGAAATAAACACTTTCCAAAAACAAGCTCCAAATCATGTTGAAATACAGAAATAAGCACTTTTCAAAAACAAGCTCCAAATCATGTTGAAATACAGAAATAAACACTGTTCCATAAACAAGCTCTAAATCATGTTTGAAGCACTCTGTAAGTTAATTTTATTTCAGTACTGTTTAATCAGGATGATAGCAACACTGTGGACGGTTTTCAGCAAGTTGCAACATTGGAATACAGAAATAAACACTTTTCCAAAAACAAGCTCCAAATCAGGTTGAAATACAGAAATAAACACTTTTCCATAAACAAGCTCTAAATCATGTTTGATGCACTCTTTAATTTAATTTTATTTCAGTACTGTATAATCAGGATGATAGGAACACTGTGGACAGTTTTCATCAATTTGCAACATTGGAATACAGAAATAAACACTTTTCCAAAAACAAGCTCTAAATCATGTTGAAAAACAGAAATAAACACTTTTCAAAAACAAGCTCCAAATCATGTTGAAATACAGAAATAAGCACTTTTCAAAAACAAGCTCCAAATCATGTTGTAATACAGAAATAAACACTGTTCCATAAACAAGCTCTAAATCATGTTTGACGCACTCTGTAAGTTAATTTTATTTCAGTACTGTTTAATCAGGATGATAGTAACACTCTGGACGGTTTTCAGCAAGTTGCAACATTGGAATACAGAAATAAACACTTTCCAAAAACAAGCTCCAAGTCATGTTGAAATACAGAAATCAGCACTTTTCAAAAACAAGCTCCAAATCATGTTGAAATACAGAAATAAACACTGTTCCATAAACAAGCTCTAAATCATGTTTGACGCACTCTGTAAGTTAATTTTATTTCAGTACTGTTTAATCAGAATGATAGCAACACTGTGGACGGTTTTCAGCAAGTTGCAACATTGGAATACAGAAATAAACACTTTTCCAAAAACAAACTCCAAATCAGGTTGAAATACAGAAATAAACACTTTTCCATAAACAAGCTCTAAATCATGTTTGATGCACTCTGTAATTTTATTTTATTTCAGTACTGTTTAATCAGAATGATAGGAACACTGTGGACAGTTTTCATCAAGTTGCAACATTGGATTACAGAAATAAACACTTTTCCAAAAAAAAGCTCTAAATCATGTTGAAAAACAGAAATAAACACTTTTCAAAAACAAGCTCCAAATCATGTTGAAATACAGAAATAAGCACTTTTCAAAAACAAGCTCCAAATCATGTTGAAATACAGAAATAAACACTGTTCCATAAACAAGCTCTAAATCATGTTTGACGCACTCTGTAAGTTAATTTTATTTCAGTACTGTTTAATCAGGATGATAGCAACACTGTGGACGGTTTTCAGCAAGTTGCAACATTGGAATACAGAAATAAACACTTTTCCAAAAACAAGCTCCAAATCAGGTTGAAATACAGAAATAAACACTTTTCCATAAACAAGCTCTAAATCATGTTTGATGCACTCTGTAATTTAATTTTATTTCAGTACTGTTTAATCAGGATGATAGGAACACTGTGGACAGTTTTCATCAAGTTGCAACATTGGAATACAGAAATAAACACTTTTCCAAAAAAAAGCTCTAAATCATGTTGAAATACAGAAATAAACACTTTCAAAAACAAGCTCCAAATCAGGTTGAAATACAGAAATAAGCACTTTTCAAAAACAAGCTCCAAATCATGTTGAAATACAGAAATAAACACTTTTCAATAAACAATCTCTAAATCATGTTTGATGCACTCTATAAGTTAATTTTATTTCAGTACTGTTTAATCAGGATGATAGGAATGCTGTGGACAGTTTTCATCAAGTTGCAACATTGGAATACAGAAATAAACACTTTTCCAAAAACAAGCTCTAAATCATGTTGAAAAACAGAAATAAACACTTTTCAAAAACAAGCTCTAAATCATGTTTGACGCACTCTGTAAGTTAATTTTATTTCAGTACTGTTTAATCAGGATGATAGGAACACTGTGGACAGTTTTCATCAATTTGCAACATTGGAATACAGAAATAAACACTTTTCCAAAAACATGCTCTAAATCATGTTGAAAAACAGAAATAAACACTTTTCAAAAACAAGCTCCAAATCATGTTAAAATACAGAAATAAGCACTTTTCAAAAACAAGCTCCAAATCATGTTGAAATACAGAAATAAACACTGTTCCATAAACAAGCTCTAAATCATGTTTGACGCACTCTGTATGTTAATTTTATTTCAGTACTGTTTAATCAGGATGATAGTAAGACTGTGGACGGTTTTCAGCAAGTTGCAACATTGGAATACAGAAATAAACACTTTTCCAAAAACAACCTCTAAATCATGTTGAAATACAGAAATAAACACTTTTCAAAAACAAGCCCCAAATCAGGTTGACAAACAGAAATAAGCACTTTTCAAAAACAAGCTCCAAATCATGTTGAAATACAGAAATAAACACTTTTCAATAAACAATCTCTAAATCATGTTTGATGCACTCTATAAGTTAATTTTATTTCAGTACTGTTTAATCAGGATGATAGCAACACTGTGGACGGTTTTCAGCAAGTTGCAACATTGGAATACAGAAATAAACACTTTTCCAAAAACAAGCTCCAAATCAGGTTGAAATACAGAAATAAACACTTTTCCATAAACAAGCTCTAAATCATGTTTGATGCACTCTGTAATTTAATTTTATTTCAGTACTGTTTAATCAGGATGATAGGAACACTGTGGACAGTTTTCATCAAGTTGCAACATTGGAATACAGAAATAAACACTTTTCCAAAAAAAAGCTCTAAATCATGTTGAAATACAGAAATAAACACTTTTCAAAAACAAGCTCCAAATCAGGTTGAAATACAGAAATAAGCACTTTTCAAAAACAAGCTCCAAATCATGTTGAAATACAGAAATAAACACTTTTCAATAAACAATCTCTAAATCATGTTTGATGCACTCTATAAGTTAATTTTATTTCAGTACTGTTTAATCAGGATGATAGGAATGCTGTGGACAGTTTTCATCAAGTTGCAACATTGGAATACAGAAATAAACACTTTTCCAAAAACAAGCTCTAAATCATGTTGAAAAACAGAAATAAACACTTTTCAAAAACAAGCTCTAAATCATGTTTGACGCACTCTGTAAGTTAATTTTATTTCAGTACTGTTTAATCAGGATGATAGGAACACTGTGGACAGTTTTCATCAATTTGCAACATTGGAATACAGAAATAAACACTTTTCCAAAAACATGCTCTAAATCATGTTGAAAAACAGAAATAAACACTTTTCAAAAACAAGCTCCAAATCATGTTAAAATACAGAAATAAGCACTTTTCAAAAACAAGCTCCAAATCATGTTGAAATACAGAAATAAACACTGTTCCATAAACAAGCTCTAAATCATGTTTGGCGCACTCTGTATGTTAATTTTATTTCAGTACTGTTTAATCAGGATGATAGTAACACTGTGGACGGTTTTCAGCAAGTTGCAACATTGGAATACAGAAATAAACACTTTTCCAAAAACAACCTCTAAATCATGTTGAAATACAGAAATAAACACTTTTCAAAAACAAGCCCCAAATCAGGTTGACAAACAGAAATAAGCACTTTTCAAAAACAAGCTCCAAATCATGCTGAAATACAGAAATAAACACTTTTCAATAAACAATCTCTAAATCATGTTTGATGCACTCTATAAGTTAATTTTATTTCAGTACTGTTTAATCAGGATGATAGGAATGCTGTGGACAGTTTTCATCAAGTTGCAACATTGGAATACAGAAATAAACACTTTTCGAAAAACAAGCTCTAAATCATGTTGAAAAACAGAAATAAACACTTTTCAAAAACAAGCTCTAAATCATGTTTGATGCACTCTGTAAGTTAATTTTATTTCAGTACTGTTTAATCAGGATGATAGGAACACTGTGGACAGTTTTCATCAATTTGCAACATTGGAATACAGAAATAAACACTTTTCCAAAAACAAGCTCTAAATCATGTTGAAATACAGAAATAAACACTTTTCAAAAACAAGCTCCAAATCATGTTGAAATACAGAAATAAGCACTTTTCAAAAATAAGCTCCAAATCATGTTGAAATACAGAAATAAACACTTTCAAAAAACAATCTCTAAATCATGTTTGATGCACTCTGTAAGTTAATTTTATTTCAGTACTGTTTAATCAGGATGATAGGAACACTGTGGACAGTTTTCATCAAGTTGCAACATTGGAATACAGAAATAAACACTTTTCCAAAAACAAGCTCTAAATCATGTTGAAAAACAGAAATAAACACTTTTCAAAAACAAGCTCCAAATCATGTTGAAAAACAGAAATAAACACTTTTCAAAAACAAGCTCCAAATCAGGTTGAAATACAGAAATAAACACTTTTCCATAAACAAGCTCTAAATCATGTTTGATGCACTCTGTAAGTTAATTTTATTTCAGTACTGTTTAATCAGGATGATAGGAACACTGTGGACGGTTTTCAGCAAGTTGCAACATTGGAATACAGAAATAAACACTTTTCCAAAAACAAGCTCTAAATCATGTTGAAAAACAGAAATAAACACTTTTCAAAAACAAGCTCCAAATCAGGTTGAAATACAGAAATAAACACTTTTCCATAAACAAGCTCTAAATCATGTTTGATGCACTCTGTAATTTTATTTTATTTCAGTACTGTTTAATCAGGATGATAGGAACACTGTGGACAGTTTTCATCAAGTTGCAAAATTGGAATACAGAAATAAACACTTTTCCAAAAACAAGCTCTAAATCATGTTGAAATACAGAAATAAACACTTTTCAAAAACAAGCTCCAAATCATGTTGAAATACAGAAATAAACACTTTTCAAAAACAAGCTCCAAATCATGTTGAAATACAGAAATAAACACTTTTCCATAAACAAGCTCTAAATCATGTTTGATGCACTCTGTAAGTTAATTTTATTTCAGTACTGTTTAATCAGGATGATAGGAACACTGTGGACGGTTTTCAGCAAGTTGCAACATTGGAATACAGAAATAAACACTTTTCCAAAAACAAGCTCTAAATCTGTTGAAAAACAGAAATAAACACTTTTCAAAAACAAGCTCCAAATCAGGTTGAAATACAGAAATAAACACTTTTCCATAAACAAGCTCTAAATCATGTTTGATGCACTCTGTAAGTTAATTTTATTTCAGTACTGTCTAATCAGGATGATAGGAACACTGTGGACGGTTTTCAGCAAGTTGCAACATTGGAATACAGAAATAAACACTTATCCAAAAACAAGCTCTAAATCATGTTGAAAAACAGAAATAAACACTTTTCTAAAACAAGCTCCAAATCATGTTGAAATACAGAAATAAGCACTTTTAAAAAACAAGCTCCAAATCATGTTGAAATACAGAAATAAACACTTTTCCATAAACAAGCTCTAAATCATGTTTGATGCACTCTGTAAGTTAATTTTATTTCAGTACTGTCTAATCAGGATGATAGGAACACTGTGGACGGTTTTCAGCAAGTTGCAACATTGGAATACAGAAATAAACACTTTTCCAAAAACAAGCTCTAAATCATGTTGAAAAACAGAAATAAACACTTTTAGAAAACAAGCTCCAAATCAGGTTGAAATACAGAAATAAACACTTTTCCATGAACAAGTTCTAAATCATGTTTGATGCACTCTGTAAGTTAATTTATTTCAGTACTGTTTAATCAGGATGATAGTAACACTGTGGACGGTTTTCAGCAAGTTGCAACATTGGAATACAGAAATAAACACTTTTCCAAAAACAAGCTCTAAATCTGTTGAAAAACAGAAATAAACACTTTTCAAAAACAAGCTCCAAATCAGGTTGAAATACAGAAATAAGCACTTTTCAAAAACAAGCTCCAAATCATGTTGAAATACAGAAATAAACACTTTTCCATAAACAAGGTCTAAATCATGTTTGATGCTCTTTGTAAGTGAATTTTATTTCAGTACTGTTTAATCAGGATGATAGGAACACTGTGGACAGTTTTCAGCAAGTTGCAACATTGAAATACAGAAATAAACACTTTTCCAAAAACAAGCTCTAAATCATGTTGAAATACAGAAAAAAACACTTTTCAAAAACAAGCTCCAAATCATGTTGAAATACAGAAATAAGCACTTTTCAAAAACAAGCTCCAAATCATGTTGAAATACAGAAATAAACACTTTTCCATAAACAATCTCTAAATCATGTTTGATGCACTCTATAAGTTAATTTTATTTCAGTACTGTTTAATCAGGATGATAGGAATGCTGTGGACAGTTTTCATGAAGTTGCAACATTGAAATACAGAAATAAACACTTTTCCAAAAACAAGCTCTAAATCATGTTGAACAACAGAAATAAACACATGTCAAAATCAAGCTCTAAATCATGTTTGACGCACTCTGTAAGTTAATTTTATTTCAGTACTGTTTAATCAGGATGATAGGAACACTGTGGACAGTTTTCATCAAGTTGCACCATTGGAATACAGAAATAAACACTTTTCCAAAAACAAGCTCTAAATCATGTTGAAAAACAGAAATAAACACTTTTCAAAAACAAGCTCCAAATCATGTTAAAATACAGAAATAAGCACTTTTCAAAAACAAGCTCCAAATCATGTTGAAATACAGAAATAAACACTGTTCCATAAACAAGCTCTAAATCATGTTTGACGCACTCTGTAAGTTAATTTTATTTCAGTACTGTTTAATCAGGATGATAGTAACACTGTGGACGGTTTTCAGCAAGTTGCAACATTGGAATACAGAAACAAACACTTTTCCAAAAACAAGCTCTAAATCATTTTGAAAAACAGAAATAAACACTTTTCAAAAACAAGCTCCAAATCAGGTTGAAATACAGAAATAAACACTTTTCCATAAACAAGCTCTAAATCATGTTTGATGCACTCTGTAAGTTAATTTTATTTCAGTACTGTTTAATCAGGATGATAGTAACACTGTGGACGGTTTTCAGCAAGTTGCAACATTGAAATACAGAAATATACACTTTTCCAAAAACAAGCTCTAAATCATGTTGAAATACAGAAAAAACACTTTTCAAAAACAAGCTCCAAATCATGTTGAAATACAGAAATAAGCACTTTTCAAAAACAAGCTCCAAATCATGTTGAAATACAGAAATAAACACTGTTCCATAAACAAGCTCTAAATCATGTTTGACGCACTCTGTAAGTTAATTTTATTTCAGTACTGTTTAATCAGGATGATAGTAACACTGTGGACGGTTTTCAGTAAGTTGCAACATTGGAATACAGAAATAAACACTTTTCCAAAAACAAGCTCTAAATCATGTTGAAAAACAGAAATAAACACTTTTCAAAAACAAGCTCCAAATCAGGTTGAAATACAGAAATAAACACTTTTCCATAAACAAGCTCTAAATCATGTTTGATGCACTCTGTAAGTTAATTTTATTTCAGTACTGTTGAATCAAGATGATAGGAACATTGTGGACAGTTTTCATCAAGTTGCAACATTGGAATACAGAAATAAACACTTATCCAAAAACAAGCTCTAAATCATGTTGAAAAACAGAAATAAACACTTATCTAAAACAAGCTCCAAATCATGTTGAAATACAGAAATAAGCACTTTTAAAAAACAAGCTCCAAATCATGTTGAAATACAGAAATAAACACTTTTCCATAAACAAGCTCTAAATCATGTTTGATGCACTCTGTAAGTTAATTTTATTTCAGTACTGTTTAATCAGGATGATAGGAACACTGTGGACAGTTTTCATCAAGTTGCAACATTGGAATACAGAAATAAACACTTTTCAAAAACAAGCTCCAAATCATGTTAAAATACAGAACTAAGAACTTTTCAAAATCAAGCTCCAAATCATGTTGAAATACAGAAATAAACACTTTTCCATAAACAATCTCTAAATCATGTTTGATGCACTCTATAAGTTAATTTTATTTCAGTACTGTTTAATCAGGATGATAGGAATGCTGTGGACAGTTTTCATGAAGTTGCAACATTGAAATACAGAAATAAACACTTTTCCAAAAACAAGCTCTAAATCATGTTGAACAACAGAAATAAACACATGTCAAAATCAAGCTCTAAATCATGTTTGACGCACTCTGTAAGTTAATTTTATTTCAGTACTGTTTAATCAGGATGATAGTAACACTGTGGACGGTTTTCAGCAAGTTGCAACATTGGAATACAGAAACAAACACTTTTCCAAAAACAAGCTCTAAATCATTTTGAAAAACAGAAATAAACACTTTTCAAAAACAAGCTCCAAATCAGGTTGAAATGCAGAAATAAACACTTTTCCATAAACAAGCTCTAAATCATGTTTGATGCACTCTGTAAGTTAATTTTATTTCAGTACTGTTTAATCAGGATGATAGGAACACTGTGGACAGTTTTCATCAAGTTGCAACATTGGAATACAGAAACAAACACTTTTCCAAAAACAAGTTCAAATCATGTTGAAAAACAGAAATAAACACTTTTCAAATACAAGCTCCAAATCATGTTGAAATACAGAAATAAACACTTTTCAATAAACAATCTCTAAATCATATTTGATGCACTCTGTAAGTTAATTTTATTTCAGTACTGTTTGATCAGGATGATAGGAACACTGTGGACAGTTTTCAGCAAGTTGCAACATTGGAATACAGAAATAAACACTTTTCCAAAAACAAGCTCTAAATCATGTTGAAAAACAGAAATAAACACTTTTCAAAAACAAGCTCCAAATCATGTTGAAATACAGAAATAAGCACTTTTAAAAAACAAGCTCCAAATCATGTTGAAATATAGAAATAAACACTTTTCCATTAACAAGCTCTAAATCATGTTTGATGCACTCTGTAAGTTAATTTTATTTCAGTACTGTTTAATCAGGATGATAGGAACACTGTGGACAGTTTTCATCAAGTTGCAACATTGGAATACAGAATTAAACACTTTTCAAAAACAAGCTCCAAATCATGTTAAAATACAGAAAAAAGCACTTTTCAAAATCAAGCTCCAAATCATGTTGAAATACAGAAATAAACACTTTTCCATAAACAAGCTCTAAATCATGTTTGATGCACTCTGTAAGTTAATTTTATTTCAGTACTGTTTAATCAGGATGATAGGAACACTGTGGACAGTTTTCATCAAGTTGCAACATTGGAATACAGAAATAAACACTTTTCCAAAAACAAGCTCTAAATCATGTTGAAATACAGAAAAAACACTTTTCAAAAACAAGCTCCAAATCATGTTGAAATACAGAAATAAGCACTTTTCAAAAACAAGCTCCAAATAATGTTGAAATACAGAAGTAAACACTTTTCCATAAACAAGCTCTAAATCATGTTTGATGCACTCTATAAGTTAATTTTATTTCAGTACTGTTTAATCAGGATGATAGGAACACTGTGGACAGTTTTCATCAAGTTGCAACATTGGAATACAGAAATAAACACTTTTCCAAAAACAAGCTCTAAATCATGTTGAAAAACAGAAATAAACACTTTTCCATAAACAAGCTCTAAATCATGTTTGATGCACTCTGTAAGTTAATTTTATTTCAGTACTGTTTAATCAGGATGATAGTAATACTGTGGACGGTTTTCAGCAAGTTGCAACATTGGAATACAGAAATAAACACTTTTCCAAAAACAAGCTCTAAATCATGTTGATAAAAGAAATAAACACTTTTCAAAAACAAGCTCCAAATCAGGTTGAAATACAGAAATAAACACTTTTCCATAAACAAGCTCTAAATCATGTTTGATGCACTCTGTAAGTTAATTTTATTTCAGTACTGTTTAATCAGGATGATAGGAACACAGTGGACAGTTTTCATCAAGTTGCAACATTGGAATACAGAAATAAACACTTTTCCAAAAACAAGCTCCAAGTCATGTTGAAATTCAGAAATAAACACTTTTCCATAAACAAGCTCTAAATCATGTTTGATGCACTCTGTAAGTAAATTTTATTTCAGTACTGTTTAATCAGGATGATAGGAACACTGTGGACAGTTTTCATCAAGTTGCAACATTGGAATACAGAAACAAACACTTTTCCAAATACAAGTTCAAATCATGTTGAAAAACAGAAATAAACACTTTTCAAAAACAAGCTCCAAATCATGTTGAAATACAGAAATAAACACTTTTCCATAAACAAGCTCTAAATCATGTTTGATGCACTCTGTAAGTTAATTTTATTTCAGTACTGTTTAAAACCTGTTATGGCTGCAGGGCGAATATTGAAAAAACTGGAAAATGTGTGCACATTTTCAAACGGCCTCCTAAGAAACTTTTTATTTTCCAATATGCATATATTTACTACTGTTGGATAGATAACAGTCTGTAGTTTCTAAAAAGGTTTGAATTGTTTCTCTAAGTCGAACAGAAATATTTTTACAGCCATTTTCCCAGCCGAATTGAGTTTTCCAAAATGCGATGTGTCTCTTTAAGACCTTCTCTATAAAAGGCCCTTTGACTTAGGACCATAGGGACACGTCACAGGCGTTCGTCAGACTGTAATGCGGAAGTGAGAATTGAAAGGAGTCGAATATCTCGTCCATGGACTGAATAACACACCTTCTTGTGAGACCTGCGCAGTTAAAAAAAAAATCCGGGCGCGAAGGATAATTTGTTCTCGGCTTCTGGAACAAGGTAGATAACGTTGAATATGATGCCTGACTACGATATTATTTGATACATGTCACAAAATCATCCTAAAGTATGTTTTTTCAATATACTTTAATTATATTATTGCAATTTATTCTGGACTTTAGATGTGAAACGACGGAAGAATTTTTTGAAGAAACGCTTTCTAGCTCCGCAATGCTATCGTGCCTGCTAACCCAAGAGGGAAATAATTCGTTCTGGAACCCAACTAAAGACTCTACTGGACATTGGACCCCGTTACAACATTCTGATGGAATATCAAGAAAGATAAGACCCAATTTGGGATGCTTTTTCATATATATGTCGAACTGTTGAATGCTAACTCTGCTAACTGTGCTAGGCTAGCGCTTGACTAGAATCAATGCTGCCTTATGCTAGCTTATGTTGTTAGCTAATATAACGATATATTGTGTTTTCGCTGTAAAACACTTCAAAAATCGGAAATGTTGGCTTTATTCACACGATATCTGTCTTTCATTAGTTATCCACCATATGTTTTTCTGAAATGTTTTATGAGGTGTAATTAGTAGCCGACGTTGGTGTATGTATTTTCTCTGGCTACTCCCGGCTGGATTCAGACTCTAGCTATGTTAGCATTTTTGGGTAGCATCAATGTAAAACTGATTTATAGCTAAAATATGCACTTTTTATGAACAAAACATAGATTTATTGTGTAACATGTTATATGACTGTCATCTGAGGTAGTTTTTTCTGGGCTCTTTAGGTTGGTTTTAGTTTATTTCGGTTGGTTGTGCATGCTACTTCAATCATAATTCATACTTCATAATCATAATTCATACGTGTCTGTCCACTTTTGTATTTGGTGGTGAGCTAACATAAATATATGTGGTGTTTTCTCTGTAAAACATTTAAAAAATCGGACATGTTGGCTGGATTGACAAGATGTTTATCTTTCAAATGCTGTATTGGACTTGTTAATGTGTAAAAGTTAAATATTTTTAAAAAATAGATTTTGAATTTCGCGCCCTGCAGGGGTGTCATTTTCAGCCGATTTCGGGCTTGCATCCCAAACAGGTTAATCAGGATGATAGGAACGCTGTGGACAGTTTTCATCAAGTTGCAACATTGGAATACAGAAATAAACACTTTTCAAAAACAAGCTCCAAATCATGTTAAAATACAGAAAAAAGCACTTTTCAAAATCAAGCTCCAAATCATGTTGAAATTCAGAAATAAACACTTTTCCATAAACAAGCTCTAAATTATGTTTGATGCACTCTGTAAGTTAATTTTATTTCAGTACTGTTTAATCAGGATGATAGGAACACTGTGGACAGTTTTCATCAAGTTGCAACATTGGAATACAGAAATAAACACTTTTCCAAAAACAAGCTCTAAATCATGTTGAAAAACAGAAATAAACACTTTTCCATAAACAAGCTCTAAATCATGTTTGATGCACTCTGTAAGTTAATTTTATTTCAGTACTGTTTAATCAGGATGATAGTAACACTGTGGACGGTTTTCAGCAAGTTGCAACATTGAAATACAGAAATATACACTTTTCCAAAAACAAGCTCTAAATCATGTTGAAATACAGAAAAAACACTTTTCAAAAACAAGCTCCAAATCATGTTGAAATACAGAAATAAGCACTTTTCAAAAACAAGCTCCAAATCATGTTGAAATACAGAAATAAACACTTTTCCATAAACAAGCTCTAAATCATGTTTGATGCACTCTGTAAGTTCATTTTATTTCAGTACTGTTTAATCAGGATGATAGGAACACTGTGGACAGTTTTCATCAAGTTGCAACATTGGAATACAGAAACAAACACTTTTCCAAAAACAAGTTCAAATCATGTTGAAAAACAGAAATAAAGACTTTTCAAAAACAAGCTCCAAATCATGTTGAAATACAGAAATAAACACTTTTCAATAAACAATCTCTAAATCATATTTGATGCACTCTGTAAGTTAATTTTATTTCAGTACTGTTTGATCAGGATGATAGGAACACTGTGGACAGTTTTCAGCAAGTTGCAACATTGGAATACAGAAATAAACACTTTTCCAAAAACAAGCTCTAAATCATGTTGAAATACAGAAATAAACACTTTTCCAAAAACAAGCTCTAAATCATGTTGAAAAACAGAAATAAACACTTTTCAAAAACAAGCTCCAAATCATGTTGAAATACAGAAATAAACACTTTTCCATAAACAAGCTCTAAATCATGTTTGATGCTCTTTGTAAGTTAATTTTATTTCAGTACTGTTTGATCAGGATGATAGGAACACTGTGGACAGTTTTCAGCAAGTTGCAACATTGGAATACAGAAATAAACACTTTTCCAAAAACAAGCTCTAAATCATGTTGAAAAACAGAAATAAACACTTTTCAAAAACAAGCTCCAAATCATGTTGAAATACAGAAATAAACACTTTTCCATAAACAAGCTCTAAATCATGTTTGATGCACTCTGTAAGTTAATTTTATTTCAGTACTGTTTAATCAGGATGATAGGAACACTGTGGACAGTTTTCATCAAGTTGCAACATTGGAATACAGAAATAAACACTTTTCAATAACAAGCTCCAAATCATGTTAAAATACAGAAAAAAGCACTTTTCAAAATCAAGCTCCAAATCATGTTGAAATTCAGAAATAAACACTTTTCAATAAACAAGCTCTAAATCATGTTTGATGCACTCTGTAAGTTAATTTTATTTCAGTACTGTTTAATCAGGATGATAGGAACACTGTGGACAGTTTTCATCAAGTTGCAACATTGGAATACAGAAATAAACACTTTTCCAAAAACAAGCTCTAAATCATGTTGAAAAACAGAAATAAACACTTTTCCATAAACAAGCTCTAAATCATGTTTGATGCACTCTGTAAGTTAATTTTATTTCAGTACTGTTTAATCAGGATGATAGTAACACTGTGGACGGTTTTCAGCAAGTTGCAACATTGAAATACAGAAATATACACTTTTCCAAAAACAAGCTCTAAATCATGTTGACATACAGAAAAAACACTTTTCAAAAACAAGCTCCAAATCATGTTGAAATACAGAAATAAGCACTTTTCAAAAACAAGCTCCAAATCATGTTGAAATACAGAGATAAACACTTTTCCATAAACAAGCTCTAAATCATGTTTGATGCACTCTGTAAGTTAATTTTATTTCAGTACTGTTTAATCAGGATGATAGGAACACTGTGGACAGGTTTCATCAAGTTGCAACATTGGAATACGGAAATAAACACTTTTCCAAAAACAAGCTCTAAATCATGTTGAAAAACAGAAATAAACACTTTTCAAAAACAAGCTCCAAATCATGTTGAAATACAGAAATAAGCACTTTTCAAAAACAAGCTCCAAATCATTTTGAAATACAGAAATAAACACTTTTCAATAAACAATCTCTAAATCATGTTTGATGCACTCTGTAAGTTAATTTTATTTCAGTACTGTTTGATCAGGATGATAGGAACACTGTGGACAGTTTTCAGCAAGTTGCAACATTGAAATACAGAAATAAACACTTTTCCAAAAACAAACTCTAAATCATGTTGAAATACAGAAAAAACACTTTTCAAAAACAAACTCCAAATCATGTTGAAATACAGAAATAAACACTTTTCCATAAACAAGCTCTAAATCATGTTTGATGCACTCTGTAAGTTAATTTTATTTCAGTACTGTTTAATCAGGATGATAGGAACACTGTGGACAGTTTTCATCAAGTTGCAACATTGGAATACAGAAATAAACACTTTTCCAAAAACAAGCTCTAAATCATGTTGAAATACAGAAAAAACACTTTTCAAAAACAAGCTCCAAATCATGTTGAAATACAGAAATAAGCACTTTTCAAAAACAAGCTCCAAATCATGTTGAAATACAGAAATAAACACTTTTCCATAAACAAGCTCTAAATCATGTTTGATGCACTCTATAAGTTAATTTTATTTCAGTACTGTTTAATCAGGATGATAGGAACACTGTGGACAGTTTTCATCAAGTTGCAACATTGGAATACAGAAATAAACACTTTTCCAAAAACAAGCTCTAAATCATGTTGAAAAACAGAAATAAACACTTTTCCATAAACAAGCTCTAAATCATGTTTGATGCACTCTGTAAGTTAATTTTATTTCAGTACTGTTTAATCAGGATGATAGTAATACTGTGGACGGTTTTCAGCAAGTTGCAACATTGGAATACAGAAATAAACACTTTTCCAAAAACAAGCTCTAAATCATGTTGAAATACAGAAAAAACACTTTTCAAAAACAAGCTCCAAATCATGTTGAAATACAGAAATAAGCACTTTTCAAAAACAAGCTCCAAATCATGTTGAAATACAGAAATAAACACTTTTCCATAAACAAGCTCTAAATCATGTTTGATGCACTCTATAAGTTAATTTTATTTCAGTACTGTTTAATCAGGATGATAGGAACACTGTGGACAGTTTTCATCAAGTTGCAACATTGGAATACAGAAATAAACACTTTTCCAAAAACAAGCTCTAAATCATGTTGAAAAACAGAAATAAACACTTTTCCATAAACAAGCTCTAAATCATGTTTGATGCACTCTGTAAGTTAATTTTATTTCAGTACTGTTTAATCAGGATGATAGTAATACTGTGGACGGTTTTCAGCAAGTTGCAACATTGGAATACAGAAATAAACACTTTTCCAAAAACAAGCTCTAAATCATGTTGAAAAACAGAAATAAACACTTTTCAAAAACAAGCTCCAAATCATGTTAACCTGTCTAGGCTGAGCGTGCCGCTAGCGGCACTCCCCCCCCACCCCACTGAAAAGGCAGAGCCGCGAAATTCAAAAAATATATATTTTTTAAATATTTAACTTTCACACATTAAAGTCCAATACAGCTAATGAAAGACACAGATCTTGTGAATCCAGCCAACATGTCCGATTTTAAAATGTTTTACAGGGAAGACACAATATGTAAAGATGTAAATCTATTAGCTAAAAACACATTAGCATAATCCACCATTTTTCTTTGTCCACCAACACCAGTAGCTATCACTAATTCAGCTAAACTAAGATATTTATAGCCCCTAACCAAGAAAAAAACTCATCAGATGACAGTCTGATAACATATTTATGGTATGGGATAGGTTTTGTTAGAAAAATGTGCATATTTCAGGTAGATGGCATAGGTTACAATTGCACCCACCGTCACAAATGGACTAGAATAACTACATAGAGCAACGTGTTTACCTACTTACTAATCATCAAACATTTCGTAAAAATACACAGCATACACTAATCGAAAGACACAGATCCTGTGAACACAGACAATATTTCAGATTTTCTAAGTGTCTTACAGCGAAAACACAATAAATCGTTATATTAGCATAGCACATGTGCAAACATTACCCCAGCATTAATTC
Organism: Salvelinus fontinalis; assembly: GCF_029448725.1. Lineage (NCBI taxonomy): Eukaryota > Metazoa > Chordata > Actinopteri > Salmoniformes > Salmonidae > Salvelinus > Salvelinus fontinalis. The sequence continues at coordinate 38,040 of NW_026600855.1, read as the reverse complement.
TAGCCAAAGTGAGCGATAACGTAAACATCGCCAAAATATATTATTTTTTCACTAACCTTCTCAGAATTCTTCAGATGACACCCCTGTAACATCACATTACAACATGCATATAGTTTGTTCGAAAATGTGCATATTTAGCCACCAAAATCATGGTTAGACAATGGAAAAAGTAGCCCAGCTGGTGAGAAAATGTCCGTGCGCCATATTAGACAGTGATCTACTTGTATACATAAATACTAATAAACGTGACTAAAAAATATAGGGTGGACAGCGATTGATAGACAATTTAATTCTTAATACAATCGCGGAATTACATTTTTTAAATTATCCTTACTTTTCAATACAGTTTGCGGCAAGCGAAGCTACGTCAAAAAACATGGCGTCCTAAGCCACTAACATTTTTCGACAGAAACACGATTTATCATAATAAAAATGTCCTACTTTGAGCTGTTCTTCCATCAGTATCTTGGGCAAAGGATCCTTTCTTGGGTCTAATCGTCTTTTGGTGGAAAGCTGTCCTCTTGCCATGTGTAAATGCCAACTGCGTTCGGGATGAACTGGAAGCGTGCCCAGGGATTCACAGCGTTTCAGAAATAAATGTCCCAAAATCGCACTAAACGGATATAAATTGCTATAAAACGCTTTAAATTAACTACCTTATGATGTTTTTAACTCCTATAACGAGTCTTAACATGACCGGAGAAAGATTACTCCCAACACTAATGCTTGGAACAGGTGCGGGTCGGTGTCCTCCCGGCGCATGACGCAGCTCCAAAAGAGTGACTAGCTACAGGGTTTTTTAATTTGTAGTGCCTGTGAACGCGCAATCGACCCCATTCAAATCGTCATCACGTAAAGGCATCCAGGGGAAGACGTAAGCAGTGTCCGTATACTCATAGGAATAACATTGGCTTTAAAACTGACTCCAGAACAGTGGCCAAAATTTCTGAAATCTGACTCCATGTCAGGGAAATTGCTGTAGAATGGGTTCTGTTCCACTTAGAGACAAAATTTCAACTCCTATAGAAACTATAGACTGTTTTCTATCCAATAATAATAATAATATGCATATTGTACGATCAAGAATTTTGTGGGAAGCCGTTTCAAAAATTACACGATTAGCATAAATAGTGACAACACCGCCCCCAGCCTAAACAGGTTAAAATACAGAAATAAGCACTTTTCAAAAACAAGCTCCAAATCATGTTGAAATACAGAAATAAACACTTTTCCATAAACAAGCTCTAAATCATGTTTGATGCACTCTGTAAGTTAATTTTATTTCAGTACTGTTTAATCAGGATGATAGTAACACTGTGGACGGTTTTCATCAAGTTGCAACATTGGAATACAGAAATAAGCACTTTTAAAAAACAAGCTCCAAATCAGGTTGAAATACAGAAATAAACACTTTTCCAAAAACAAGCTCTAAATCATGTTGAAAAACAGAAATAAACACTTTTCAAAAACAAGCTCCAAATCATGTTGAAATACAGAAATAAGCACTTCTCAAAAACAAGCTCCAAATCAGGTTGAAATACAGAAATAAACACTTTTCCATAAACAAGCTCTAAATCATGTTTGATGCACTCTGTAAGTTAATTTTATTTCAGTACTGTTTAATCAGGATGATAGGAACACTGTGGACAGTTTTCAGCAAGTTGCAACATTATAATACAGAAAAAACACTTTTCAAAAACAAGCTCCAAATCATGTTAAAATACAGAAATAAGCACTTTTCAAATACAAGCTCCAAATCATGTTGAAATACAGAAATAAACACTGTTCCATCAACAAGCTCTAAATCATGTTTGATGCACTCTGTAAGTTAATTTTATTTCAGTACTGTTTAATCAGGATGATAGGAACACTGTGGACGGTTTTCAGCAAGTTGCAACATTGGAATACAGAAATAAACACTTTTCCAAAAACAAGCTCTAAATCATGTTGAAAAACAGAAATAAACACTTTTCAAAAACAAGCTCCAAATCAGGTTGAAATACAGAAATAAACACTTTTCCATCAACAAGCTCTAAATCATGTTTGATGCACTCTGTAAGTTAATTTTATTTCAGTACTGTTTAATCAGGATGATAGTAACATTGTGGACGGTTTTCATCAAGTTGCAACATTGGAATACAGAAATAAACACTTTTCCAAAAACAAGCTCTAAATCATGTTGAAAAACAGAAATAAACACTTTTCAATAAACAATCTCTAAATCATGTTTGATGCACTCTGTAAGTTAATTTTATTTCAGTACTGTTTGATCAGGATGATAGGAACACTGTGGACAGTTTTCAGCAAGTTGCAACATTGAAATACAGAAGTAAACACTTTTCCAAAAACAAACTCTAAATCATGTTGAAATACAGAAAAAACACTTTTCAAAAACAAGCTCCAAATCATGTTGAAAAACAGAAATAAACACTTTTCAATAAACAATCTCTAAATCATGTTTGATGCACTCTGTAAGTTAATTTTATTTCAGTACTGTTTGATCAGGATGATAGGAACACTGTGGACAGTTTTCAGCAAGTTGCAACATTGAAATACAGAAATAAACACTTTTCCAAAAACAAACTCTAAATCATGTTGAAATACAGAAAAAACACTTTTCAAAAACAAGCTCCAAATCATGTTGAAATACAGAAATAAGCACTTCTCAAATACAAGCTCCAAATCATGTTGAAATACAGAAATAAACACTTTTCCATAAACAAGCTCTAAATCATGTTTGATGCACTCTGTAAGTTAATTTTATTTCAGTACTGTTTAATCAGGATGATAGGAACACTGTGGACAGTTTTCATCAAGTTGCAACATTGGAATACAGAAATAAACACTTTTCCAAAAACAAGCTCTAAATCATGTTGAAAAACAGAAATAAACACTTTTCAAAAACAAGCTCCAAATCATGTTGAAATACAGAAATAAGCACTTTTCAAAAACAAGCTCCAAATCATGTTGTAATACAGAAATAAACACTTTTCAATAAACAATCTCTAAATCATGTTTGATGCACTCTGTAAGTTAATTTTATTTCAGTACTGTTTGATCAGGATGATAGGAACACTGTGGACAGTTTTCAGCAAGTTGCAACATTGAAATACAGAAATAAACACTTTTCCAAAAACAAACTCTAAATCATGTTGAAATACAGAAAAAACACTTTTCAAAAACAAACTCCAAATCATGTTGAAATACAGAAATAAGCACTTTTCAAATACAAGCTCCAAATCATGTTGAAATACAGAAATAAACACTTTTCCATAAACAAGCTCTAAATCATGTTTGATGCACTCTGTAAGTTAATTTTATTTCAGTACTGTTTAATCAGGATGATAGTAACACTGTGGACGGTTTTCAGCAAGTTGCAACATTGGAATACAGAAATAAACACTTTTCCAAAAACAAGCTCTAAATCATGTTGAAAAACAGAAATAAACAATTTTCAAAAACAACCTCCAAATCAGGTTGAAATACAGAAATAAACACTTTTCAATAAACAATCTCTAAATCATGTTTGATGCACTCTGTAAGTTAATTTTATTTCAGTACTGTTTGATCAGGATGATAGGAACACTGTGGACAGTTTTCAGCAAGTTGCAACATTGAAATACAGAAATAAACACTTTTCCAAAAACAAACTCTAAATCATGTTGAAATACAGAAAAAACACTTTTCAAAAACAAGCTCCAAATCATGTTGAAATACAGAAATAAGCACTTCTCAAATACAAGCTCCAAATCATGTTGAAATACAGAAATAAACACTTTTCCATAAACAAGCTCTAAATCATGTTTGATGCACTCTGTAAGTTAATTTTATTTCAGTACTGTTTAATCAGGATGATAGGAACACTGTGGACAGTTTTCATCAAGTTGCAACATTGAAATACAGAAATAAACACTTTTCCAAAAACAAACTCTAAATCATGTTGAAATACAGAAAAAACACTTTTCAAAAACAAACTCCAAATCATGTTGAAATACAGAAATAAGCACTTTTCAAATACAAGCTCCAAATCATGTTGAAATACAGAAATAAACACTTTTCCATAAACAAGCTCTAAATCATGTTTGATGCACTCTGTAAGTTAATTTTATTTCAGTACTGTTTAATCAGGATGATAGTAACACTGTGGACGGTTTTCAGCAAGTTGCAACATTGGAATACAGAAATAAACACTTTTCCAAAAACAAGCTCTAAATCATGTTGAAAAACAGAAATAAACACTTTTCAAAAACAAGCTCCAAATCAGGTTGAAATACAGAAATAAACACTTTTCAATAAACAATCTCTAAATCATGTTTGATGCACTCTGTAAGTTAATTTTATTTCAGTACTGTTTGATCAGGATGATAGGAACACTGTGGACAGTTTTCAGCAAGTTGCAACATTGGAATACAGAAATAAACACTTTTCCAAAAACAAGCTCTAAATCATGTTGAAAAACAGAAATAAACACTTTTCAAAAACAAGCTCCAAATCAGGTTGAAATACAGAAATAAACACTTTTCCATAAACAAGCTCTAAATCATGTTTAATGCACTCTGTAAGTTAATTTTATTTCAGTACTGTTTAATCAGGATGATAGTAACACTGTGGACGGTTTTCATCAAGTTGCAACATTGGAATACAGAAATAAACACTTTTCCAAAAACAAGCTCTAAATCATGTTGAAAAACAGAAATAAACACTTTTCAATAAACAATCTCTAAATCATGTTTGATGCACTCTGTAAGTTAATTTTATTTCAGTACTGTTTGATCAGGATGATAGGAACACTTTGGACAGTTTTCAGCAAGTTGCAACATTGAAATACAGAAATAAACACTTTTCCAAAAACAAACTCTAAATCATGTTGAAATACAGAAAAAACACTTTTCAAAAACAAGCTCCAAATCATGTTGAAATACAGAAATAAGCACTTCTCAAATACAAGCTCCAAATCATGTTGAAATACAGAAATAAACACTTTTCCATAAACAAGCTCTAAATCATGTTTGATGCACTCTGTAAGTTAATTTTATTTCAGTACTGTTTAATCAGGATGATAGGAACACTGTGGACAGTTTTCATCAAGTTGCAACATTGGAATACAGAAATAAACACTTTTCCAAAAACAAGCTCTAAATCATGTTGAAAAACAGAAATAAACACTTTTCAAAAACAAGCTCCAAATCATGTTGAAATACAGAAATAAGCACTTCTCAAAAACAAGCTCCAAATCATGTTGAAATACAGAAATAAACACTTTTCAATAAACAATCTCTAAATCATGTTTGATGCACTCTGTAAGTTAATTTTATTTCAGTACTGTTTGATCAGGATGATAGGAACACTGTGGACAGTTTTCAGCAAGTTGCAACATTGAAATACAGAAATAAACACTTTTCCAAAAACAAACTCTAAATCATGTTGAAATACAGAAAAAACACTTTTCAAAAATAAAACTCCAAATCATGTTGAAATACAGAAATAAGCACTTTTCAAATACAAGCTCCAAATCATGTTGAAATACAGAAATAAACACTTTTCCATAAACAAGCTCTAAATCATGTTTGATGCACTCTGTAACTTAATTTTATTTCAGTACTGTTTAATCAGGATGATAGTAACACTGTGGACGGTTTTCAGCAAGTTGCAACATTGGAAAACAGAAATAAACACTTTTCAAAAACAAGCTCCAAATCATGTTGAAAAACAGAAATAAACACTTTTCAAAAACAAGCTCCAAATCAGGTTGAAATACAGAAATAAACACTTTTCAATAAACAATCTCTAAATCATGTTTGATGCACTCTGTAAGTTAATTTTATTTCAGTACTGTTTGATCAGGATGATAGGAACACTGTGGACAGTTTTCAGCAAGTTGCAACATTGGAATACAGAAATAAACACTTTTCCAAAAACAAGCTCTAAATCATGTTGAAAAACAGAAATAAACACTTTTCAAAAACAAGCTCCAAATCAGGTTGAAATACAGAAATAAACACTTTTCCATAAACAAGCTCTAAATCATGTTTGATGCACTCTGTAAGTTAATTTTATTTCAGTACTGTTTGATCAGGATGATAGGAACACTGTGGACAGTTTTCAGCAAGTTGCAACATTGGAATACAGAAATAAACACTTTTCCAAAAACAAGCTCTAAATCATGTTGATAAACAGAAATAAACACTTTTCAATAAACAATCTCTAAATCATGTTTGATGCACTCTGTAAGTTAATTTTATTTCAGTACTGTTTGATCAGGATGATAGGAACACTGTGGACAGTTTTCAGCAAGTTGCAACATTGGAATACAGAAATGAACACTTTTCCAAAAACAAACTCTAAATCATGTTGAAATACAGAAAAAACACTTTTCAAAAACAAGCTCCAAATCATGTTGAAATACAGAAATAAGCACTTCTCAAATACAAGCTCCAAATCATGTTGAAATACAGAAATAAACACTTTTCCATAAACAAGCTCTAAATCATGTTTGATGCACTCTGTAAGTTAATTTTATTTCAGTACTGTTTAATCAGGATGATAGGAACACTGTGGACAGTTTTCATCAAGTTGCAACATTGGAATACAGAAATAAACACTTTTCCAAAAACAAGCTCTAAATCATGTTGAAAAACAGAAATAAACACTTTTCAAAAACAAGCTCCAAATCATGTTGAAAAACAGAAATAAGCACTTTTCAAAAACAAGCTCCAAATCATGTTGAAATACAGAAATAAACACTTTTCAATAAACAATCTCTAAATCATGTTTGATGCACTCTGTAAGTTAATTTTATTTCAGTACTGTTTGATCAGGATGATAGGAACACTGTGGACAGTTTTCAGCAAGTTGCAACATTGAAATACAGAAATAAACACTTTTCCAAAAACAAACTCTAAATCATGTTGAAATACAGAAAAAACACTTTTCAAAAACAAACTCCAAATCATGTTGAAATACAGAAATAAGCACTTTTCAAATACAAGCTCCAAATCATGTTGAAATACAGAAATAAACACTTTTCCATAAACAAGCTCTAAATCATGTTTGATGCACTCTGTAAGTTAATTTTATTTCAGTACTGTTTAATCAGGATGATAGTAACACTGTGGACGGTTTTCAGCAAGTTGCAACATTGGAATACAGAAATAAACACTTTTCCAAAAACAAGCTCTAAATCATGTTGAAAAACAGAAATAAACACTTTTCAAAAACAAGCTCCAAATCAGGTTGAAATACAGAAATAAACACTTTTCAATAAACAATCTCTAAATCATGTTTGATGCACTCTGTAAGTTAATTTTATTTCAGTACTGTTTGATCAGGATGATAGGAACACTGTGGACAGTTTTCAGCAAGTTGCAACATTGGAATACAGAAATAAACACTTTTCCAAAAAAAAGCTCTAAATCATGTTGAAAAACAGAAAAAAAACACTTTTCAAAAACAAGCTCCAAATCAGGTTGAAATACAGAAATAAACACTTTTCCATAAACAAGCTCTAAATCATGTTTAATGCACTCTGTAAGTTAATTTTATTTCAGTACTGTTTAATCAGGATGATAGTAACACTGTGGACGGTTTTCATCAAGTTGCAACATTGGAATACAGAAATAAACACTTTTCCAAAAACAAGCTCTAAATCATGTTGAAAAACAGAAATAAACACTTTTCAATAAACAATCTCTAAATCATGTTTGATGCACTCTGTAAGTTAATTTTATTTCAGTACTGTTTGATCAGGATGATAGGAACACTTTGGACAGTTTTCAGCAAGTTGCAACATTGAAATACAGAAATAAACACTTTTCCAAAAACAAACTCTAAATCATGTTGAAATACAGAAAAAACACTTTTCAAAAACAAGCTCCAAATCATGTTGAAATACAGAAATAAGCACTTCTCAAATACAAGCTCCAAATCATGTTGAAATACAGAAATAAACACTTTTCCATAAACAAGCTCTAAATCATGTTTGATGCACTCTGTAAGTTAATTTTATTTCAGTACTGTTTAATCAGGATGATAGGAACACTGTGGACAGTTTTCATCAAGTTGCAACATTGGAATACAGAAATAAACACTTTTCCAAAAACAAGCTCTAAATCATGTTGAAAAACAGAAATAAACACTTTTCAAAAACAAGCTCCAAATCATGTTGAAATACAGAAATAAGCACTTTTCAAAAACAAGCTCCAAATCATGTTGAAATACAGAAATAAACACTTTTCAATAAACAATCTCTAAATCATGTTTGATGCACTCTGTAAGTTAATTTTATTTCAGTACTGTTTGATCAGGATGATAGGAACACTGTGGACAGTTTTCAGCAAGTTGCAACATTGAAATACAGAAATAAACACTTTTCCAAAAACAAACTCTAAATCATGTTGAAATACAGAAAAAACACTTTTCAAAAACAAGCTCCAAATCATGTTGAAAAACAGAAATAAACACTTTTCAAAAACAAGCTCCAAATCAGGTTGAAATACAGAAATAAACACTTTTCAATAAACAATCTCTAAATCATGTTTGATGCACTCTGTAAGTTAATTTTATTTCAGTACTGTTTGATCAGGATGATAGGAACACTGTGGACAGTTTTCAGCAAGTTGCAACATTGGAATACAGAAATAAACACTTTTCCAAAAACAAGCTCCAAATCATGTTGAAAAACAGAAATAAACACTTTTCAAAAACAAGCTCCAAATCAGGTTGAAATACAGAAATAAACACTTTTCCATAAACAAGCTCTAAATCATGTTTAATGCACTCTGTAAGTTAATTTTATTTCAGTACTGTTTAATCAGGATGATAGTAACACTGTGGACGGTTTTCATCAAGTTGCAACATTGGAATACAGAAATAAACACTTTTCCAAAAACAAGCTCTAAATCATGTTGAAAAACAGAAATAAACACTTTTCAATAAACAATCTCTAAATCATGTTTGATGCACTCTGTAAGTTAATTTTATTTCAGTACTGTTTAATCAGGATGATAGGAACACTGTGGACAGTTTTCATCAAGTTGCAACATTGGAATACAGAAATAAACACTTTTCAAAAACAAGCTCCAAATCATGTTAAAATACAGAAATAAGCACTTTTAAAAAACAAGCTCCAAATCATGTTGAAATACAGAAATAAGCACTTCTCAAATACAAGCTCCAAATCATGTTGAAATACAGAAATAAACACTTTTCCATAAACAAGCTCTAAATCATGTTTGATGCACTCTGTAAGTTAATTTTATTTCAGTACTGTTTAATCAGGATGATAGGAACACTGTGGACAGTTTTCATCAAGTTGCAACATTGGAATACAGAAATAAACACTTTTCCAAAAACAAGCTCTAAATCATGTTGAAAAACAAAAATAAACACTTTTCAAAAACAAGCTCCAAATCATGTTGAAATACAGAAATAAGCACTTTTCAAAAACAAGCTCCAAATCATGTTGAAATACAGAAATAAACACTTTTCAATAAACAATCTCTAAATCATGTTTGATGCACTCTGTAAGTTAATTTTATTTCAGTACTGTTTGATCAGGATGATAGGAACACTGTGGACAGTTTTCAGCAAGTTGCAACATTGAAATACAGAAATAAACACTTTTCCAAAAACAAACTCTAAATCATGTTGAAATACAGAAAAAACACTTTTCAAAAATAAAACTCCAAATCATGTTGAAATACAGAAATAAGCACTTTTCAAATACAAGCTCCAAATCATGTTGAAATACAGAAATAAACACTTTTCCATAAACAAGCTCTAAATCATGTTTGATGCACTCTGTAAGTTAATTTTATTTCAGTACTGTTTAATCAGGATGATAGTAACACTGTGGACGGTTTTCAGCAAGTTGCAACATTGGAAAACAGAAATAAACACTTTTCAAAAACAAGCTCCAAATCATGTTGAAATACAGAAATAAACACTTTTCAAAAACAAGCTCCAAATCATGTTAAAATACAGAAATAAGCACTTTTCAAAAACAAGCTCCAAATCAGGTTGAAATACAGAAATAAACACTTTTCAATAAACAATCTCTAAATCATGTTTGATGCACTCTGTAAGTTAATTTTATTTCAGTACTGTTTGATCAGGATGATAGGAACACTGTGGACAGTTTTCAGCAAGTTGCAACATTGAAATACAGAAATAAACACTTTTCCAAAAACAAACTCTAAATCATGTTGAAATACAGAAAAAACACTTTTCAAAAATAAAACTCCAAATCATGTTGAAATACAGAAATAAACACTTTTCCATAAACAAGCTCTAAATCATGTTTGATGCACTCTGTAAGTTAATTTTATTTCAGTACTGTTTAATCAGGATGATAGTAACACTGTGGACGGTTTTCAGCAAGTTGCAACATTGAAATACAGAAATATACACTTCCAAAAACAAGCTCTAAATCATGTTGAAATACAGAAAAAACACTTTTCAAAAACAAGCTCCAAATCATGTTGAAATACACAAATAAGCACTTTTCAAAAACAAGCTCCAAATCATGTTGAAATACAGAAATAAACACTTTTCCATAAACAAGCTCTAAATCATGTTTGATGCACTCTGTAAGTTAATTTTATTTCAGTACTGTTTAATCAGGATGATAGGAACACTGTGGACAGTTTTCATCAATTTGCAACATTGGAATACAGAAATAAACACTTTTCCAAAAACAAGCTCTAAATCATGTTGAAAAACAGAAATAAACACTTTTCAAAAACAAGCTCCAAATCATGTTGAAATACAGAAATAAGCACTTTTCAAAAACAAGCTCCAAATCATGTTGAAATACAGAAATAAACACTTTTCCATAAACAAGCTCTAAATCATGTTTGACGCACTCTGTAAGTTAATTTTATTTCAGTACTGTTTAATCAGGATGATAGTAACACTGTGGACGGTTTTCAGCAAGTTGCAACATTGGAATACAGAAATAAACACTTTTCCAAAAACAAGCTCTAAATCATGTTGAAAAACAGAAATAAACACTTTTCAAAAACAAGCTCCAAATCAGGTTGAAATACAGAAATAAACACTTTTCCATAAACAAGCTCTAAATCATGTTTGATGCACTCTGTTAGTTAATTTTATTTCAGTACTGTTTAATCAGGATGATAGGAACACTGTGGACAGTTTTCATCAAGTTGCAACATTGGAATACAGAAATAAACACTTTTCAAAAACAAGCTCCAAATCATGTTAAAATACAGAAATAAGCACTTTTAAAAAACAAGCTCCAAATCATGTTGAAATACAGAAATAAACACTTTTCCATAAACAAGCTCTAAATCATGTTTGATGCACTCTGTAAGTTAATTTTATTTCAGTACTGTTTAATCAGGATGATAGTAACACTGTGGACGGTTTTCAGCAAGTTGCAACATTGAAATACAGAAATATACACTTCCAAAAACAAGCTCTAAATCATGTTGAAATACAGAAAAAACACTTTTCAAAAACAAGCTCCAAATCATGTTGAAATACACAAATAAGCACTTTTCAAAAACAAGCTCCAAATCATGTTGAAATACAGAAATAAACACTTTTCCATAAACAAGCTCTAAATCATGTTTGATGCACTCTGTAAGTTAATTTTATTTCAGTACTGTTTAATCAGGATGATAGGAACACTGTGGACAGTTTTCATCAATTTGCAACATTGGAATACAGAAATAAACACTTTTCCAAAAACAAGCTCTAAATCATGTTGAAAAACAGAAATAAACACTTTTCAAAAACAAGCTCCAAATCATGTTGAAATACAGAAATAAGCACTTTTCAAAAACAAGCTCCAAATCATGTTGAAATACAGAAATAAACACTGTTCCATAAACAAGCTCTAAATCATGTTTGACGCACTCTGTAAGTTAATTTTATTTCAGTACTGTTTAATCAGGATGATAGTAACACTGTGGACGGTTTTCAGCAAGTTGCAACATTGGAATACAGAAATAAACACTTTTCCAAAAACAAGCTCTAAATCATGTTGAAAAACAGAAATAAACACTTTTCAAAAACAAGCTCCAAATCAGGTTGAAATACAGAAATAAACACTTTTCCATAAACAAGCTCTAAATCATGTTTGATGCACTCTGTAAGTTAATTTTATTTCAGTACTGTTTAATCAGGATGATAGTAACACTGTGGACGGTTTTCAGCAAGTTGCAACATTGAAATACAGAAATATACACTTCCAAAAACAAGCTCTAAATCATGTTGAAATACAGAAAAAACACTTTTCAAAAACAAGCTCCAAATCATGTTGAAATACAGAAATAAGCACTTTTCAAAAACAAGCACCAAATCATGTTGAAATACAGAAATAAACACTTTTCCAGAAACAAGCTCTAAATCGTGTTTGATGCACTCTGTAAGTTAATTTTATTTCAGTACTGTTTAATCAGGATTATAGGAACACTGTGGACAGTTTTCATCAATTTGCAACATTGGAATACAGAAATAAACACTTTCCCAAAAACAAGCTCTAAATCATGTTGAAAAACAGAAATAAACACTTTTCAAAAACAAGCTCCAAATCATGTTAAAATACAGAAATAAGCACTTTTAAAAAACAAGCTCCAAATCATGTTGAAATACAGAAATAAACACTTTTCCATAAACAAGCTCTAAATCATGTTTGATGCACTCTGTAAGTTAATTTTATTTCAGTACTGTTTAATCAGGATGATAGTAACACTGTGGACGGTTTTCAGCAAGTTGCAACATTGGAATACAGAAATAAACACTTTTCCAAAAACAAGCTCTAAATCATGTTGAAAAACAGAAATAAACACTTTTCAAAAACAAGCTCCAAATCAGGTTGAAATACAGAAATCAACACTTTTCAATAAACAAGCTCTAAATCATGTTTGATGCACTCTGTAAGTTAATTTTATTTCAGTACTGTTTAATCAGGATGATAGTAACACTGTGGACAGTTTTCAGCAAGTTGCAACATTATAATACAGAAATAAACACTTTTCCAAAACAAGCTCTAAATCATGTTGAAAAACAGAAATAAACACTTTTCAAAAACAAGCTCCAAATCATGTTGAAATACAGAAATAAGCACTTTTCAAAAACAAGCTCCAAATCATGTTGAAATACAGAAATAAACACTTTTCCATAAACAAGCTCTAAATCATGTTTGACGCACTCTGTAAGTTAATTTTATTTCAGTACTGTTTAATCAGGATGATAGTAACACTGTGGACGGTTTTCAGCAAGTTGCAACATTGGAATACAGAAATAAACACTTTTCCAAAAACAAGCTCTAAATCATGTTGAAAAACAGAAATAAACACTTTTCAAAAACAAGCTCCAAATCAGGTTGAAATACAGAAATAAACACTTTTCCATAAACAAGCTCTAAATCATGTTTGATGCACTCTGTTAGTTAATTTTATTTCAGTACTGTTTAATCAGGATGATAGGAACACTGTGGACAGTTTTCATCAAGTTGCAACATTGGAATACAGAAATAAACACTTTTCAAAAACAAGCTCCAAATCATGTTAAAATACAGAAATAAGCACTTTTAAAAAACAAGCTCCAAATCATGTTGAAATACAGAAATAAACACTTTTCCATAAACAAGCTCTAAATCATGTTTGATGCACTCTGTAAGTTAATTTTATTTCAGTACTGTTTAATCAGGATGATAGTAACACTGTGGACGGTTTTCAGCAAGTTGCAACATTGAAATACAGAAATATACACTTCCAAAAACAAGCTCTAAATCATGTTGAAATACAGAAAAAACACTTTTCAAAAACAAGCTCCAAATCATGTTGAAATACACAAATAAGCACTTTTCAAAAACAAGCTCCAAATCATGTTGAAATACAGAAATAAACACTTTTCCATAAACAAGCTCTAAATCATGTTTGATGCACTCTGTAAGTTAATTTTATTTCAGTACTGTTTAATCAGGATGATAGGAACACTGTGGACAGTTTTCATCAATTTGCAACATTGGAATACAGAAATAAACACTTTTCCAAAAACAAGCTCTAAATCATGTTGAAAAACAGAAATAAACACTTTTCAAAAACAAGCTCCAAATCATGTTGAAATACAGAAATAAGCACTTTTCAAAAACAAGCTCCAAATCATGTTGAAATACAGAAATAAACACTGTTCCATAAACAAGCTCTAAATCATGTTTGACGCACTCTGTAAGTTAATTTTATTTCAGTACTGTTTAATCAGGATGATAGTAACACTGTGGACGGTTTTCAGCAAGTTGCAACATTGGAATACAGAAATAAACACTTTTCCAAAAACAAGCTCTAAATCATGTTGAAAAACAGAAATAAACACTTTTCAAAAACAAGCTCCAAATCAGGTTGAAATACAGAAATAAACACTTTTCCATAAACAAGCTCTAAATCATGTTTGATGCACTCTGTAAGTTAATTTTATTTCAGTACTGTTTAATCAGGATGATAGTAACACTGTGGACGGTTTTCAGCAAGTTGCAACATTGAAATACAGAAATATACACTTCCAAAAACAAGCTCTAAATCATGTTGAAATACAGAAAAAACACTTTTCAAAAACAAGCTCCAAATCATGTTGAAATACAGAAATAAGCACTTTTCAAAAACAAGCACCAAATCATGTTGAAATACAGAAATAAACACTTTTCCAGAAACAAGCTCTAAATCGTGTTTGATGCACTCTGTAAGTTAATTTTATTTCAGTACTGTTTAATCAGGATTATAGGAACACTGTGGACAGTTTTCATCAATTTGCAACATTGGAATACAGAAATAAACACTTTCCCAAAAACAAGCTCTAAATCATGTTGAAAAACAGAAATAAACACTTTTCAAAAACAAGCTCCAAATCATGTTAAAATACAGAAATAAGCACTTTTAAAAAACAAGCTCCAAATCATGTTGAAATACAGAAATAAACACTTTTCCATAAACAAGCTCTAAATCATGTTTGATGCACTCTGTAAGTTAATTTTATTTCAGTACTGTTTAATCAGGATGATAGTAACACTGTGGACGGTTTTCAGCAAGTTGCAACATTGGAATACAGAAATAAACACTTTTCCAAAAACAAGCTCTAAATCATGTTGAAAAACAGAAATAAACACTTTTCAAAAACAAGCTCCAAATCAGGTTGAAATACAGAAATCAACACTTTTCAATAAACAAGCTCTAAATCATGTTTGATGCACTCTGTAAGTTAATTTTATTTCAGTACTGTTTAATCAGGATGATAGTAACACTGTGGACAGTTTTCAGCAAGTTGCAACATTATAATACAGAAATAAACACTTTTCCAAAACAAACTCTAAATCATGTTGAAATACAGAAAAAACACTTTTCAAAAACAAGCTCCAAATCATGTTAAAATACAGAAATAAGCACTTTTAAAAAACAAGCTCCAAATCATGTTGAAATACAGAAATAAACACTTTTCCATAAACAAGCTCTAAATCATGTTTGATGCACTCTGTAAGTTTATTTTATTTCAGTACTGTTTAATCAGGATGATAGTAACACTGTGGACGGTTTTCAGCAAGTTGCAACATTGAAATACAGAAATATACACTTCCAAAAACAAGCTCTAAATCATGTTGAAATACAGAAAAAACACTTTTCAAAAACAAGCTCCAAATCATGTTGAAATACAGAAATAAGCACTTTTCAAAAACAAGCTCCAAATCATGTTGAAATACAGAAATAAACACTTTTCCAAAAACAAGCTCTAAATCATGTTGAAAAACAGAAATAAACACTTTTCAAAAACAAGCTCCAAATCATGTTGAAATACAGAAATAAGCACTTTTCAAAAACAAGCTCCAAATCATGTTGAAATACAGAAATAAACACTTTTCAATAAACAATCTCTAAATCATGTTTGATGCACTCTGTAAGTTAATTTTATTTCAGTACTGTTTGATCAGGATGATAGGAACACTGTGGACAGTTTTCAGCAAGTTGCAACATTATAATACAGAAATAAACACTTTTCCAAAAACAAACTCTAAATCATGTTGAAATACAGAAAAAACACTTTTCAAAAACAAGCTCCAAATCATGTTAAAATACAGAAATAAGCACTTTTAAAAAACAAGCTCCAAATCATGTTGAAATACAGAAATAAACACTTTTCCATAAACAAGCTCTAAATCATGTTTGATGCACTCTGTAAGTTAATTTTATTTCAGTACTGTTTAATCAGGATGATAGTAACACTGTGGACGGTTTTCAGCAAGTTGCAACATTGAAATACAGAAATAAACACTTTTCCAAAAACAAACTCTAAATCATGTTGAAATACAGAAAAAACACTTTTCAAAAATAAAACTCCAAATCATGTTGAAATACAGAAATAAGCACTTTTCAAATACAAGCTCCAAATCATGTTGAAATACAGAAATAAACACTTTTCCATAAACAAGCTCTAAATCATGTTTGATGCACTCTGTAAGTTAATTTTATTTCAGTACTGTTTAATCAGGATGATAGTAACACTGTGGACGGTTTTCAGCAAGTTGCAACATTGGAAAACAGAAATAAACACTTTTCAAAAACAAGCTCCAAATCATGTTGAAATACAGAAATAAACACTTTTCAAAAACAAGCTCCAAATCATGTTAAAATACAGAAATAAGCACTTTTCAAAAACAAGCTCCAAATCATGTTGAAATACAGAAATAAACACTTTTCCATAAACAAGCTCTAAATCATGTTTGATGCACTCTGTTAGTTAATTTTATTTCAGTACTGTTTAATCAGGATGATAGGAACACTGTGGACAGTTTTCATCAAGTTGCAACATTGGAATACAGAAATAAACACTTTTCAAAAACAAGCTCCAAATCATGTTAAAATACAGAAATAAGCACTTTCAAAAAACAAGCTCCAAATCATGTTGAAATACAGAAATAAACACTTTTCCATAAACAAGCTCTAAATCATGTTTGATGCACTCTGTAAGTTAATTTTATTTCAGTACTGTTTAATCAGGATGATAGTAACACTGTGGACGGTTTTCAGCAAGTTGCAACATTGAAATACAGAAATATACACTTCCAAAAACAAGCTCTAAATCATGTTGAAATACAGAAAAAACACTTTTCAAAAACAAGCTCCAAATCATGTTGAAATACAGAAATAAGCACTTTTCAAAAACAAGCTCCAAATCATGTTGAAATACAGAAATAAACACTTTTCCAAAAACAAGCTCTAAATCATGTTGAAAAACAGAAATAAACACTTTTCCATAAACAAGCTCTAAATCATGTTTGATGCACTCTGTAAGTTAATTTTATTTCAGTACTGTTTAATCAGGATGATAGTAACACTGTGGACGGTTTTCAGCAAGTTGCAACATTGGAAAACAGAAATAAACACTTTTCAAAAACAAGCTCCAAATCATGTTAAAATACAGAATTAAGCACTTTTAAAAAACAAGCTCCAAATCATGTTGAAATACAGAAATAAACACTTTTCCATAAACAAGCTCTAAATCATGTTTGATGCACTCTGTAAGTTAATTTTATTTCAGTACTGTTTAATCAGGATGATAGTAACACTGTGGACGGTTTTCAGCAAGTTGCAACATTGAAATACAGAAATATACACTTTTCCAAAAACAAGCTCTAAATCATGTTGAAATACAGAAAAAACACTTTTCAAAAACAAGCTCCAAATCATGTTGAAATACAGAAATAAGCACTTTTCAAAAACAAGCTCCAAATCATGTTGAAATACAGAAATAAACACTTTTCCATAAACAAGCTCTAAATCATGTTTGATGCACTCTGTAAGTTAATTTTATTTCAGTACTGTTTAATCAGGATGATAGGAACACTGTGGACAGTTTTCATCAATTTGCAACATTGGAATACAGAAATAAACACTTTTCCAAAAACAAGCTCTAAATCGTGTTGAAAAACAGAAATAAACACTTTTCAAAAACAAGCTCCAAATCATGTTGAAATACAGAAATAAGCACTTTTCAAAAACAAGCTCCAAATCATGTTGAAATACAGAAATAAACACTGTTCCATAAACAAGCTCTAAATCATGTTTGACGCACTCTGTAAGTTAATTTTATTTCAGTACTGTTTAATCAGGATGATAGTAACACTGTGGACGGTTTTCAGCAAGTTGCAACATTGGAATACAGAAATAAACACTTTTCCAAAAACAAGCTCTAAATCATGTTGAAAAACAGAAATAAACACTTTTCAAAAACAAGCTCCAAATCAGGTTGAAATACAGAAATAAACACTTTTCCATAAACAAGCTCTAAATCATGTTTGATGCACTCTGTAAGTTAATTTTATTTCAGTACTGTTTAATCAGGATGATAGTAACACTGTGGACGGTTTTCAGCAAGTTGCAACATTGAAATACAGAAATATACACTTCCAAAAACAAGCTCTAAATCATGTTGAAATACAGAAAAAACACTTTTCAAAAACAAGCTCCAAATCATGTTGAAATACAGAAATAAGCACTTTTCAAAAACAAGCACCAAATCATGTTGAAATACAGAAATAAACACTTTTCCAGAAACAAGCTCTAAATCATGTTTGATGCACTCTGTAAGTTAATTTTATTTCAGTACTGTTTAATCAGGATGATAGGAACACTGTGGACAGTTTTCATCAATTTGCAACATTGGAATACAGAAATAAACACTTTTCCAAAAACAAGCTCTAAATCATGTTGAAAAACAGAAATAAACACTTTTCAAAAACAAGCTCCAAATCATGTTGAAATACAGAAATAAGCACTTTTCAAAAACAAGCTCCAAATCATGTTGAAATACAGAAATAAACACTTTTCAATAAACAATCTCTAAATCATGTTTGATGCACTCTGTAAGTTAATTTTATTTCAGTACTGTTTGATCAGGATGATAGGAACACTGTGGACAGTTTTCAGCAAGTTGCAACATTGAAATACAGAAATAAACACTTTTCCAAAAACAAGCTCTAAATCATGTTGAAAAACAGAAATAAACACTTTTCAAAAACAAGCTCCAAATCATGTTAAAATACAGAAATAAGCACTTTTAAAAAACAAGCTCCAAATCATGTTGAAATACAGAAATAAACACTTTTCCATAAACAAGCTCTAAATCATGTTTGATGCACTCTGTAAGTTAATTTTATTTCAGTACTGTTTAATCAGGATGATAGTAACACTGTGGACGGTTTTCAGCAAGTTGCAACATTGAAATACAGAAATATACACTTCCAAAAACAAGCTCTAAATCATGTTGAAATACAGAAAAAACACTTTTCAAAAACAAGCTCCAAATCATGTTGAAATACAGAAATAAGCACTTTTCAAAAACAAGCTCCAAATCATGTTGAAATACAGAAATAAACACTTTTCCAAAAACAAGCTCTAAATCATGTTGAAAAACAGAAATAAACACTTTTCCATAAACAAGCTCTAAATCATGTTTGATGCACTCTGTAAGTTAATTTTATTTCAGTACTGTTTAATCAGGATGATAGTAACACTGTGGACGGTTTTCAGCAAGTTGCAACATTGGAAAACAGAAATAAACACTTTTCAAAAACAAGCTCCAAATCATGTTAAAATACAGAATTAAGCACTTTTAAAAAACAAGCTCCAAATCATGTTGAAATACAGAAATAAACACTTTTCCATAAACAAGCTCTAAATCATGTTTGATGCACTCTGTAAGTTAATTTTATTTCAGTACTGTTTAATCAGGATGATAGTAACACTGTGGACGGTTTTCAGCAAGTTGCAACATTGAAATACAGAAATATACACTTTTCCAAAAACAAGCTCTAAATCATGTTGAAATACAGAAAAAACACTTTTCAAAAACAAGCTCCAAATCATGTTGAAATACAGAAATAAACACTTTTCCATAAACAAGCTCTAAATCATGTTTGATGCACTCTGTAAGTTAATTTTATTTCAGTACTGTTTAATCAGGATGATAGTAACACTGTGGACGGTTTTCAGCAAGTTGCAACATTGAAATACAGAAATATACACTTCCAAAAACAAGCTCTAAATCATGTTGAAATACAGAAAAAACACTTTTCAAAAACAAGCTCCAAATCATGTTGAAATACAGAAATAAGCACTTTTCAAAAACAAGCACCAAATCATGTTGAAATACAGAAATAAACACTTTTCCAGAAACAAGCTCTAAATCATGTTTGATGCACTCTGTAAGTTAATTTTATTTCAGTACTGTTTAATCAGGATGATAGGAACACTGTGGACAGTTTTCATCAATTTGCAACATTGGAATACAGAAATAAACACTTTTCCAAAAACAAGCTCTAAATCATGTTGAAAAACAGAAATAAACACTTTTCAAAAACAAGCTCCAAATCATGTTGAAATACAGAAATAAGCACTTTTCAAAAACAAGCTCCAAATCATGTTGAAATACAGAAATAAACACTTTTCAATAAACAATCTCTAAATCATGTTTGATGCACTCTGTAAGTTAATTTTATTTCAGTACTGTTTGATCAGGATGATAGGAACACTGTGGACAGTTTTCAGCAAGTTGCAACATTGAAATACAGAAATAAACACTTTTCCAAAAACAAGCTCTAAATCATGTTGAAAAACAGAAATAAACACTTTTCAAAAACAAGCTCCAAATCATGTTAAAATACAGAAATAAGCACTTTTAAAAAACAAGCTCCAAATCATGTTGAAATACAGAAATAAACACTTTTCCATAAACAAGCTCTAAATCATGTTTGATGCACTCTGTAAGTTAATTTTATTTCAGTACTGTTTAATCAGGATGATAGTAACACTGTGGACGGTTTTCAGCAAGTTGCAACATTGAAATACAGATATATACACTTCCAAAAACAAGCTCTAAATCATGTTGAAATACAGAAAAAACACTTTTCAAAAACAAGCTCCAAATCATGTTGAAATACAGAAATAAGCACTTTTCAAAAACAAGCTCCAAATCATGTTGAAATACAGAAATAAACACTTTTCCAAAAACAAGCTCTAAATCATGTTGAAAAACAGAAATAAACACTTTTCCATAAACAAGCTCTAAATCATGTTTGATGCACTCTGTAAGTTAATTTTATTTCAGTACTGTTTAATCAGGATGATAGTAACACTGTGGACGGTTTTCAGCAAGTTGCAACATTGGAAAACAGAAATAAACACTTTTCAAAAACAAGCTCCAAATCATGTTAAAATACAGAATTAAGCACTTTTAAAAAACAAGCTCCAAATCATGTTGAAATACAGAAATAAACACTTTTCCATAAACAAGCTCTAAATCATGTTTGATGCACTCTGTAAGTTAATTTTATTTCAGTACTGTTTAATCAGGATGATAGTAACACTGTGGACGGTTTTCAGCAAGTTGCAACATTGAAATACAGAAATATACACTTTTCCAAAAACAAGCTCTAAATCATGTTGAAATACAGAAAAAACACTTTTCAAAAACAAGCTCCAAATCATGTTGAAATACAGAAATAAGCACTTTTCAAAAACAAGCTCCAAATCATGTTGAAATACAGAAATAAACACTTTTCCATAAACAAGCTCTAAATCATGTTTGATGCACTCTGTAAGTTAATTTTATTTCAGTACTGTTTAATCAGGATGATAGGAACACTGTGGACAGTTTTCATCAATTTGCAACATTGGAATACAGAAATAAACACTTTTCCAAAAACAAGCTCTAAATCGTGTTGAAAAACAGAAATAAACACTTTTCAAAAACAAGCTCCAAATCATGTTGAAATACAGAAATAAGCACTTTTCAAAAACAAGCTCCAAATCATGTTGAAATACAGAAATAAACACTGTTCCATAAACAAGCTCTAAATCATGTTTGACGCACTCTGTAAGTTAATTTTATTTCAGTACTGTTTAATCAGGATGATAGTAACACTGTGGACGGTTTTCAGCAAGTTGCAACATTGGAATACAGAAATAAACACTTTTCCAAAAACAAGCTCTAAATCATGTTGAAAAACAGAAATAAACACTTTTCAAAAACAAGCTCCAAATCAGGTTGAAATACAGAAATAAACACTTTTCCATAAACAAGCTCTAAATCATGTTTGATGCACTCTGTAAGTTAATTTTATTTCAGTACTGTTTAATCAGGATGATAGTAACACTGTGGACGGTTTTCAGCAAGTTGCAACATTGAAATACAGAAATATACACTTCCAAAAACAAGCTCTAAATCATGTTGAAATACAGAAAAAACACTTTTCAAAAACAAGCTCCAAATCATGTTGAAATACAGAAATAAGCACTTTTCAAAAACAAGCACCAAATCATGTTGAAATACAGAAATAAACACTTTTCCAGAAACAAGCTCTAAATCATGTTTGATGCACTCTGTAAGTTAATTTTATTTCAGTACTGTTTAATCAGGATGATAGGAACACTGTGGACAGTTTTCATCAATTTGCAACATTGGAATACAGAAATAAACACTTTTCCAAAAACAAGCTCTAAATCATGTTGAAAAACAGAAATAAACACTTTTCAAAAACAAGCTCCAAATCATGTTGAAATACAGAAATAAGCACTTTTCAAAAACAAGCTCCAAATCATGTTGAAATACAGAAATAAACACTTTTCAATAAACAATCTCTAAATCATGTTTGATGCACTCTGTAAGTTAATTTTATTTCAGTACTGTTTGATCAGGATGATAGGAACACTGTGGACAGTTTTCAACAAGTTGCAACATTGAAATACAGAAATAAACACTTTTCCAAAAACAAACTCTAAATCATGTTGAAATACAGAAAAAACACTTTTCAAAAATAAAACTCCAAATCATGTGGAAATACAGAAATAAGCACTTTTCAAATACAAGCTCCAAATCATGTTGAAATACAGAAATAAACACTTTTCCATAAACAAGCTCTAAATCATGTTTGATGCACTCTGTAAGTTAATTTTATTTCAGTACTGTTTAATCAGGATGATAGTAACACTGTGGACGGTTTTCAGCAAGTTGCAACATTGGAAAACAGAAATAAACACTTTTCAAAAACAAGCTCCAAATCATGTTGAAATACAGAAATAAACACTTTTCAAAAACAAGCTCC
The DNA here is from genome assembly GCF_029448725.1 of Salvelinus fontinalis. NCBI lineage: Eukaryota > Metazoa > Chordata > Actinopteri > Salmoniformes > Salmonidae > Salvelinus > Salvelinus fontinalis. The sequence continues at coordinate 14,924 of NW_026600855.1, read as the reverse complement.
AAATCATGTTAAAATACAGAAATAAGCACTTTTCAAAAACAAGCTCCAAATCATGTTGAAATACAGAAATAAACACTTTTCCATAAACAAGCTCTAAATCATGTTTGATGCACTCTGTTAGTTAATTTTATTTCAGTACTGTTTAATCAGGATGATAGGAACACTGTGGACAGTTTTCATCAAGTTGCAACATTGGAATACAGAAATAAACACTTTTCAAAAACAAGCTCCAAATCATGTTAAAATACAGAAATAAGCACTTTTAAAAAACAAGCTCCAAATCATGTTGAAATACAGAAATAAACACTTTTCCATAAACAAGCTCTAAATCATGTTTGATGCACTCTGTAAGTTAATTTTATTTCAGTACTGTTTAATCAGGATGATAGTAACACTGTGGACGGTTTTCAGCAAGTTGCAACATTGAAATACAGAAATATACACTTCCAAAAACAAGCTCTAAATCATGTTGAAATACAGAAAAAACACTTTTCAAAAACAAGCTCCAAATCATGTTGAAATACAGAAATAAGCACTTTTCAAAAACAAGCTCCAAATCATGTTGAAATACAGAAATAAACACTTTTCCAAAAACAAGCTCTAAATCATGTTGAAAAACAGAAATAAACACTTTTCCATAAACAAGCTCTAAATCATGTTTGATGCACTCTGTAAGTTAATTTTATTTCAGTACTGTTTAATCAGGATGATAGTAACACTGTGGACGGTTTTCAGCAAGTTGCAACATTGGAAAACAGAAATAAACACTTTTCAAAAACAAGCTCCAAATCATGTTAAAATACAGAATTAAGCACTTTTAAAAAACAAGCTCCAAATCATGTTGAAATACAGAAATAAACACTTTTCCATAAACAAGCTCTAAATCATGTTTGATGCACTCTGTAAGTTAATTTTATTTCAGTACTGTTTAATCAGGATGATAGTAACACTGTGGACGGTTTTCAGCAAGTTGCAACATTGAAATACAGAAATATACACTTTTCCAAAAACAAGCTCTAAATCATGTTGAAATACAGAAAAAACACTTTTCAAAAACAAGCTCCAAATCATGTTGAAATACAGAAATAAGCACTTTTCAAAAACAAGCTCCAAATCATGTTGAAATACAGAAATAAACACTTTTCCATAAACAAGCTCTAAATCATGTTTGATGCACTCTGTAAGTTAATTTTATTTCAGTACTGTTTAATCAGGATGATAGGAACACTGTGGACAGTTTTCATCAATTTGCAACATTGGAATACAGAAATAAACACTTTTCCAAAAACAAGCTCTAAATCATGTTGAAAAACAGAAATAAACACTTTTCAAAAACAAGCTCCAAATCATGTTGAAATACAGAAATAAGCACTTTTCAAAAACAAGCTCCAAATCATGTTGAAATACAGAAATAAACACTGTTCCATAAACAAGCTCTAAATCATGTTTGACGCACTCTGTAAGTTAATTTTATTTCAGTACTGTTTAATCAGGATGATAGTAACACTGTGGACGGTTTTCAGCAAGTTGCAACATTGGAATACAGAAATAAACACTTTTCCAAAAACAAGCTCTAAATCATGTTGAAAAACAGAAATAAACACTTTTCAAAAACAAGCTCCAAATCAGGTTGAAATACAGAAATAAACACTTTTCCATAAACAAGCTCTAAATCATGTTTGATGCACTCTGTAAGTTAATTTTATTTCAGTACTGTTTAATCAGGATGATAGTAACACTGTGGACGGTTTTCAGCAAGTTGCAACATTGAAATACAGAAATATACACTTCCAAAAACAAGCTCTAAATCATGTTGAAATACAGAAAAAACACTTTTCAAAAACAAGCTCCAAATCATGTTGAAATACAGAAATAAGCACTTTTCAAAAACAAGCACCAAATCATGTTGAAATACAGAAATAAACACTTTTCCAGAAACAAGCTCTAAATCATGTTTGATGCACTCTGTAAGTTAATTTTATTTCAGTACTGTTTAATCAGGATGATAGGAACATTGTGGACAGTTTTCATCAATTTGCAACATTGGAATACAGAAATAAACACTTTTCCAAAAACAAGCTCTAAATCATGTTGAAAAACAGAAATAAACACTTTTCAAAAACAAGCTCCAAATCATGTTGAAATACAGAAATAAGCACTTTTCAAAAACAAGCTCCAAATCATGTTGAAATACAGAAATAAACACTTTTCAATAAACAATCTCTAAATCATGTTTGATGCACTCTGTAAGTTAATTTTATTTCAGTACTGTTTGATCAGGATGATAGGAACACTGTGGACAGTTTTCAGCAAGTTGCAACATTGAAATACAGAAATAAACACTTTTCCAAAAACAAGCTCTAAATCATGTTGAAAAACAGAAATAAACACTTTTCAAAAACAAGCTCCAAATCATGTTAAAATACAGAACTAAGCACTTTTAAAAAACAAGCTCCAAATCATGTTGAAATACAGAAATAAACACTTTTCCATAAACAAGCTCTAAATCATGTTTGATGCACTCTGTAAGTTAATTTTATTTCAGTACTGTTTAATCAGGATGATAGTAACACTGTGGACGGTTTTCAGCAAGTTGCAACATTGGAATACAGAAATAAACACTTTTCCAAAAACAAGCTCTAAATCATGTTGAAAAACAGAAATAAACACTTTTCAAAAACAAGCTCCAAATCAGGTTGAAATACAGAAATAAACACTTTTCAATAAACAAGCTGTAAATCATGTTTGATGCACTCTGTAAGTTAATTTTATTTCAGTACTGTTTGATCAGGATGATAGGAACACTGTGGACAGTTTTCAGCAAGTTGCAACATTGAAATACAGAAATAAACACTTTTCCAAAAACAAACTCTAAATCATGTTGAAATACAGAAAAAACACTTTTCAAAAACAAGCTCCAAATCATGTTAAAATACAGAACTAAGCACTTTTAAAAAACAAGCTCCAAATCATGTTGAAATACAGAAATAAACACTTTTCCATAAACAAGCTCTAAATCATGTTTGATGCACTCTGTAAGTTAATTTTATTTCAGTACTGTTTAATCAGGATGATAGTAACACTGTGGACGGTTTTCAGCAAGTTGCAACATTGGAATACAGAAATAAACACTTTTCCAAAAACAAGCTCTAAATCATGTTGAAAAACAGAAATAAACACTTTTCAAAAACAAGCTCCAAATCATGTTGAAATACAGAAATAAGCACTTTTCAAAAACAAGCTCCAAATCATGTTGAAAAACAGAAATAAACACTTTTCAAAAACAAGCTCCAAATCAGGTTGAAATACAGAAATAAACACTTTTCCATAAACAAGCTCTAAATCATGTTTGACGCACTCTGTAAGTTAATTTTATTTCAGTACTGTTTAATCAGGATGATAGTAACATTGTGGGCGGTTTTCATCAAGTTGCAACATTGGAATACAGAAATAAACACTTTTCCAAAAACAAGCTCTAAATCATGTTGAAAAACAGAAATAAACACTTTTCAAAAACAAGCTCCAAATCAGGTTGAAATACAGAAATAAACACTTTTCCAAAAACAAGCTCTAAATCATGTTGAAAAACAGAAATAAACACTTTTCAAAAACAAGCTCCAAATCATGTTGAAATACAGAAATAAGCACTTCTCAAAAACAAGCTCCAAATCAGGTTGAAATACAGAAATAAACACTTTTCCATAAACAAGCTCTAAATCATGTTTGATGCACTCTGTAAGTTAATTTTATTTCAGTACTGTTTGATCAGGATGATAGGAACACTGTGGACAGTTTTCAGCAAGTTGCAACATTGAAATACAGAAATAAACACTTTTCCAAAAACAAACTCTAAATCATGTTGAAATACAGAAAAAACACTTTTCAAAAACAAGCTCCAAATCATGTTGAAATACAGAAATAAGCACTTCTCAAATACAAGCTCCAAATCATGTTGAAATACAGAAATAAACACTTTTCCATAAACAAGCTCTAAATCATGTTTGATGCACTCTGTAAGTTAATTTTATTTCAGTACTGTTTAATCAGGATGATAGGAACACTGTGGACAGTTTTCATCAAGTTGCAACATTGGAATACAGAAATAAACACTTTTCCAAAAACAAGCTCTAAATCATGTTGAAAAACAGAAATAAACACTTTTCAAAAACAAGCTCCAAATCATGTTGAAATACAGAAATAAGCACTTTTCAGAAACAAGCTCCAAATCATGTTGAAATACAGAAATAAGCACTTTTCAAATACAAGCTCCAAATCATGTTGAAATACAGAAATAAACACTTTTCCATAAACAAGCTCTAAATCATGTTTGATGCACTCTGTAAGTTAATTTTTTTTCAGTACTGTTTAATCAGGATGATAGTAACACTGTGGACGGTTTTCAGCAAGTTGCAACATTGGAATACAGAAATAAACACTTTTCCAAAAACAAGCTCTAAATCATGTTGAAAAACAGAAATAAACACTTTTCAAAAACAAGCTCCAAATCAGGTTGAAATACAGAAATAAACACTTTTCCATAAACAAGCTCTAAATTATGTTTGATGCACTCTGTAAGTTAATTTTATTTCAGTACTGTTTAATCAGGATGATAGTAACACTGTGGACGGTTTTCAGCAAGTTGCAACATTGAAATACAGAAATATACACTTCCAAAAACAAGGTCTAAATCATGTTGAAATACAGAAAAAACACTTTTCAAAAACAAGCTCCAAATCATGTTGAAATACAGAAATAAGCACTTTTCAAAAACAAGCTCCAAATCATGTTGAAAAACAGAAATAAACACTTTTCAAAAACAAGCTCCAAATCAGGTTGAAATACAGAAATAAACACTTTTCCATAAACAAGCTCTAAATCATGTTTGACGCACTCTGTAAGTTAATTTTATTTCAGTACTGTTTAATCAGGATGATAGTAACATTGTGGGCGGTTTTCATCAAGTTGCAACATTGGAATACAGAAATAAACACTTTTCCAAAAACAAGCTCTAAATCATGTTGAAAAACAGAAATAAACACTTTTCAAAAACAAGCTCCAAATCAGGTTGAAATACAGAAATAAACACTTTTCCAAAAACAAGCTCTAAATCATGTTGAAAAACAGAAATAAACACTTTTCAAAAACAAGCTCCAAATCATGTTGAAATACAGAAATAAGCACTTCTCAAAAACAAGCTCCAAATCAGGTTGAAATACAGAAATAAACACTTTTCCATAAACAAGCTCTAAATCATGTTTGATGCACTCTGTAAGTTAATTTTATTTCAGTACTGTTTGATCAGGATGATAGGAACACTGTGGACAGTTTTCAGCAAGTTGCAACATTGAAATACAGAAATAAACACTTTTCCAAAAACAAACTCTAAATCATGTTGAAATACAGAAAAAACACTTTTCAAAAACAAGCTCCAAATCATGTTGAAATACAGAAATAAGCACTTCTCAAATACAAGCTCCAAATCATGTTGAAATACAGAAATAAACACTTTTCCATAAACAAGCTCTAAATCATGTTTGATGCACTCTGTAAGTTAATTTTATTTCAGTACTGTTTAATCAGGATGATAGGAACACTGTGGACAGTTTTCATCAAGTTGCAACATTGGAATACAGAAATAAACACTTTTCCAAAAACAAGCTCTAAATCATGTTGAAAAACAGAAATAAACACTTTTCAAAAACAAGCTCCAAATCATGTTGAAATACAGAAATAAGCACTTTTCAGAAACAAGCTCCAAATCATGTTGAAATACAGAAATAAACACTTTTCAATAAAAAATCTCTAAATCATGTTTGATGCACTCTGTAAGTTAATTTTATTTCAGTACTGTTTGATCAGGATGATAGGAACACTGTGGACAGTTTTCAGCAAGTTGCAACATTGAAATACAGAAATAAACACTTTTCCAAAAACAAACTCTAAATCATGTTGAAATACAGAAAAAACACTTTTCAAAAACAAACTCCAAATCATGTTGAAATACAGAAATAAGCACTTTTCAAATACAAGCTCCAAATCATGTTGAAATACAGAAATAAACACTTTTCCATAAACAAGCTCTAAATCATGTTTGATGCACTCTGTAAGTTAATTTTTTTTCAGTACTGTTTAATCAGGATGATAGTAACACTGTGGACGGTTTTCAGCAAGTTGCAACATTGGAATACAGAAATAAACACTTTTCCAAAAACAAGCTCTAAATCATGTTGAAAAACAGAAATAAACACTTTTCAAAAACAAGCTCCAAATCAGGTTGAAATACAGAAATAAACACTTTTCCATAAACAAGCTCTAAATTATGTTTGATGCACTCTGTAAGTTAATTTTATTTCAGTACTGTTTAATCAGGATGATAGTAACACTGTGGACGGTTTTCATCAAGTTGCAACATTGGAATACAGAAATAAACACTTTTCCAAAAACAAGCTCTAAATCATGTTGAAAAACAGAAATAAACACTTTTCAATAAACAATCTCTAAATCATGTTTGATGCACTCTGTAAGTTAATTTTATTTCAGTACTGTTTGATCAGGATGATAGGAACACTGTGGACAGTTTTCAGCAAGTTGCAACATTGAAATACAGAAATAAACACTTTTCCAAAAACAAACTCTAAATCATGTTGAAATACAGAAAAAACACTTTTCAAAAACAAGCTCCAAATCATGTTGAAATACAGAAATAAGCACTTCTCAAATACAAGCTCCAAATCATGTTGAAATACAGAAATAAACACTTTTCCATAAACAAGCTCTAAATCATGTTTGATGCACTCTGTAAGTTAATTTTATTTCAGTACTGTTTAATCAGGATGATAGGAACACTGTGGACAGTTTTCATCAAGTTGCAACATTGGAATACAGAAATAAACACTTTTCAAAAACAAGCTCCAAATCAGGTTGAAATACAGAAATAAACACTTTTCCATAAACAAGCTCTAAATCATGTTTGACGCACTCTGTAAGTTAATTTTATTTCAGTACTGTTTAATCAGGATGATAGTAACATTGTGGGCGGTTTTCATCAAGTTGCAACATTGGAATACAGAAATAAACACTTTTCCAAAAACAAGCTCTAAATCATGTTGAAAAACAGAAATAAACACTTTTCAAAAACAAGCTCCAAATCAGGTTGAAATACAGAAATAAACACTTTTCCAAAAACAAGCTCTAAATCATGTTGAAAAACAGAAATAAACACTTTTCAAAAACAAGCTCCAAATCATGTTGAAATACAGAAATAAGCACTTCTCAAAAACAAGCTCCAAATCAGGTTGAAATACAGAAATAAACACTTTTCCATAAACAAGCTCTAAATCATGTTTGATGCACTCTGTAAGTTAATTTTATTTCAGTACTGTTTAATCAGGATGATAGGAACACTGTGGACAGTTTTCAGCAAGTTGCAACATTATAATACAGAAATAAACACTTTTCCAAAAACAAGCTCTAAATCATGTTGAAATACAGAAAAAACACTTTTCAAAAACAAGCTCCAAATCATGTTAAAATACAGAAATAAGCACTTTTCAAATACAAGCTCCAAATCATGTTGAAATACAGAAATAAACACTGTTCCATCAACAAGCTCTAAATCATGTTTGATGCACTCTGTAAGTTAATTTTATTTCAGTACTGTTTAATCAGGATGATAGGAAAACTGTGGACGGTTTTCAGCAAGTTGCAACATTGGAATACAGAAATAAACACTTTTCCAAAAACAAGCTCTAAATCATGTTGAAAAACAGAAATAAACACTTTTCAAAAACAAGCTCCAAATCAGGTTGAAATACAGAAATAAACACTTTTCCATCAACAAGCTCTAAATCATGTTTGATGCACTCTGTAAGTTAATTTTATTTCAGTACTGTTTAATCAGGATGATAGTAACACTGTGGACGGTTTTCATCAAGTTGCAACATTGGAATACAGAAATAAACACTTTTCCAAAAACAAGCTCTAAATCATGTTGAAAAACAGAAATAAACACTTTTCAATAAACAATCTCTAAATCATGTTTGATGCACTCTGTAAGTTAATTTTATTTCAGTACTGTTTGATCAGGATGATAGGAACACTGTGGACAGTTTTCAGCAAGTTGCAACATTGAAATACAGAAATAAACACTTTTCCAAAAACAAACTCTAAATCATGTTGAAATACAGAAAAAACACTTTTCAAAAACAAGCTCCAAATCATGTTGAAATACAGAAATAAGCACTTCTCAAATACAAGCTCCAAATCATGTTGAAATACAGAAATAAACACTTTTCCATAAACAAGCTCTAAATCATGTTTGATGCACTCTGTAAGTTAATTTTATTTCAGTACTGTTTAATCAGGATGATAGGAACACTGTGGACAGTTTTCATCAAGTTGCAACATTGGAATACAGAAATAAACACTTTTCCAAAAACAAGATCTAAATCATGTTGAAATACAGAAATAAACACTTTTCAAAAACAAGCTCCAAATCATGTTGAAATACAGAAATAAGCACTTTTCAAAAACAAGCTCCAAATCATGTTGAAATACAGAAATAAACACTTTTCAATAAACAATCTCTAAATCATGTTTGATGCACTCTGTAAGTTAATTTTATTTCAGTACTGTTTGATCAGGATGATAGGAACACTGTGGACAGTTTTCAGCAAGTTGCAACATTGAAATACAGAAATAAACACTTTTCCAAAAACAAACTCTAAATCATGTTGAAATACAGAAAAAACACTTTTCAAAAACAAACTCCAAATCATGTTGAAATACAGAAATAAGCACTTTTCAAATACAAGCTCCAAATCATGTTGAAATACAGAAATAAACACTTTTCCATAAACAAGCTCTAAATCATGTTTGATGCACTCTGTAAGTTAATTTTATTTCAGTACTGTTTAATCAGGATGATAGTAACACTGTGGACGGTTTTCAGCAAGTTGCAACATTGGAATACAGAAATAAACACTTTTCCAAAAACAAGCTCTAAATCATGTTGAAAAACAGAAATAAACACTTTTCAAAAACAAGCTCCAAATCAGGTTGAAATACAGAAATAAACACTTTTCAATAAACAATCTCTAAATCATGTTTGATGCACTCTGTAAGTTAATTTCATTTCAGTACTGTTTGATCAGGATGATAGGAACACTGTGGACAGTTTTCAGCAAGTTGCAACATTGGAATACAGAAATAAACACTTTTCCAAAAACAAGCTCTAAATCATGTTTGATGCACTCTGTAAGTTAATTTTATTTCAGTACTGTTTAATCAGGATGATAGGAACACTGTGGACAGTTTTCATCAAGTTGCAACATTGGAATACAGAAATAAACACTTTTCCAAAAACAAGCTCTAAATCATGTTGAAAAACAGAAATAAACACTTTTCAAAAACAAGCTCCAAATCATGTTGAAATACAGAAATAAGCACTTTTCAAAAACAAGCTCCAAATCATGTTGAAATACAGAAATAAACACTTTTCCATAAACAAGCTCTAAATCATGTTTGATGCACTCTGTAAGTTAATTTTATTTCAGTACTGTTTAATCAGGATGATAGTAACACTGTGGACGGTTTTCAGCAAGTTGCAACATTGGAATACAGAAATAAACACTTTTCCAAAAACAAGCTCTAAATCATGTTGAAAAACAGAAATAAACACTTTTCAATAAACAATCTCTAAATCATGTTTGATGCACTCTGTAAGTTAATTTTATTTCAGTACTGTTTGATCAGGATGATAGGAACACTTTGGACAGTTTTCAGCAAGTTGCAACATTGAAATACAGAAATAAACACTTTTCCAAAAACAAACTCAAAATCATGTTGAATTACAGAAAAAACACTTTTCAAAAACAAGCTCCAAATCATGTTGAAATACAGAAATAAGCACTTCTCAAATACAAGCTCCAAATCATGTTGAAATACAGAAATAAACACTTTTCCATAAACAAGCTCTAAATCATGTTTGATGCACTCTGTAAGTTAATTTTATTTCAGTACTGTTTAATCAGGATGATAGGAACACTGTGGACAGTTTTCATCAAGTTGCAACATTGGAATACAGAAATAAACACTTTTCCAAAAACAAGCTCTAAATCATGTTGAAAAACAGAAATAAACACTTTTCAAAAACAAGCTCCAAATCATGTTGAAATACAGAAATAAGCACTTCTCAAATACAAGCTCCAAATCATGTTGAAATACAGAAATAAACACTTTTCCATAAACAAGCTCTAAATCATGTTTGATGCACTCTGTAAGTTAATTTTATTTCAGTACTGTTTAATCAGGATGATAGGAACACTGTGGACAGTTTTCATCAAGTTGCAACATTGGAATACAGAAATAAACACTTTTCCAAAAACAAGCTCTAAATCATGTTGAAAAACAGAAATAAACACTTTTCAAAAACAAGCTCCAAATCATGTTGAAATACAGAAATAAGCACTTTTCAGAAACAAGCTCCAAATCATGTTGAAATACAGAAATAAACACTTTTCAATAAAAAATCTCTAAATCATGTTTGATGCACTCTGTAAGTTAATTTTATTTCAGTACTGTTTGATCAGGATGATAGGAACACTGTGGACAGTTTTCAGCAAGTTGCAACATTGAAATACAGAAATAAACACTTTTCCAAAAACAAACTCTAAATCATGTTGAAATACAGAAAAAACACTTTTCAAAAACAAACTCCAAATCATGTTGAAATACAGAAATAAGCACTTTTCAAATACAAGCTCCAAATCATGTTGAAATACAGAAATAAACACTTTTCCATAAACAAGCTCTAAATCATGTTTGATGCACTCTGTAAGTTAATTTTTTTTCAGTACTGTTTAATCAGGATGATAGTAACACTGTGGACGGTTTTCAGCAAGTTGCAACATTGGAATACAGAAATAAACACTTTTCCAAAAACAAGCTCTAAATCATGTTGAAAAACAGAAATAAACACTTTTCAAAAACAAGCTCCAAATCAGGTTGAAATACAGAAATAAACACTTTTCCATAAACAAGCTCTAAATTATGTTTGATGCACTCTGTAAGTTAATTTTATTTCAGTACTGTTTAATCAGGATGATAGTAACACTGTGGACGGTTTTCATCAAGTTGCAACATTGGAATACAGAAATAAACACTTTTCCAAAAACAAGCTCTAAATCATGTTGAAAAACAGAAATAAACACTTTTCAATAAACAATCTCTAAATCATGTTTGATGCACTCTGTAAGTTAATTTTATTTCAGTACTGTTTGATCAGGATGATAGGAACACTGTGGACAGTTTTCAGCAAGTTGCAACATTGAAATACAGAAATAAACACTTTTCCAAAAACAAACTCTAAATCATGTTGAAATACAGAAAAAACACTTTTCAAAAACAAGCTCCAAATCATGTTGAAATACAGAAATAAGCACTTCTCAAATACAAGCTCCAAATCATGTTGAAATACAGAAATAAACACTTTTCCATAAACAAGCTCTAAATCATGTTTGATGCACTCTGTAAGTTAATTTTATTTCAGTACTGTTTAATCAGGATGATAGGAACACTGTGGACAGTTTTCATCAAGTTGCAACATTGGAATACAGAAATAAACACTTTTCAAAAACAAGCTCCAAATCAGGTTGAAATACAGAAATAAACACTTTTCCATAAACAAGCTCTAAATCATGTTTGACGCACTCTGTAAGTTAATTTTATTTCAGTACTGTTTAATCAGGATGATAGTAACATTGTGGGCGGTTTTCATCAAGTTGCAACATTGGAATACAGAAATAAACACTTTTCCAAAAACAAGCTCTAAATCATGTTGAAAAACAGAAATAAACACTTTTCAAAAACAAGCTCCAAATCAGGTTGAAATACAGAAATAAACACTTTTCCAAAAACAAGCTCTAAATCATGTTGAAAAACAGAAATAAACACTTTTCAAAAACAAGCTCCAAATCATGTTGAAATACAGAAATAAGCACTTCTCAAAAACAAGCTCCAAATCAGGTTGAAATACAGAAATAAACACTTTTCCATAAACAAGCTCTAAATCATGTTTGATGCACTCTGTAAGTTAATTTTATTTCAGTACTGTTTAATCAGGATGATAGGAACACTGTGGACAGTTTTCAGCAAGTTGCAACATTATAATACAGAAATAAACACTTTTCCAAAAACAAGCTCTAAATCATGTTGAAATACAGAAAAAACACTTTTCAAAAACAAGCTCCAAATCATGTTAAAATACAGAAATAAGCACTTTTCAAATACAAGCTCCAAATCATGTTGAAATACAGAAATAAACACTGTTCCATCAACAAGCTCTAAATCATGTTTGATGCACTCTGTAAGTTAATTTTATTTCAGTACTGTTTAATCAGGATGATAGGAAAACTGTGGACGGTTTTCAGCAAGTTGCAACATTGGAATACAGAAATAAACACTTTTCCAAAAACAAGCTCTAAATCATGTTGAAAAACAGAAATAAACACTTTTCAAAAACAAGCTCCAAATCAGGTTGAAATACAGAAATAAACACTTTTCCATCAACAAGCTCTAAATCATGTTTGATGCACTCTGTAAGTTAATTTTATTTCAGTACTGTTTAATCAGGATGATAGTAACACTGTGGACGGTTTTCATCAAGTTGCAACATTGGAATACAGAAATAAACACTTTTCCAAAAACAAGCTCTAAATCATGTTGAAAAACAGAAATAAACACTTTTCAATAAACAATCTCTAAATCATGTTTGATGCACTCTGTAAGTTAATTTTATTTCAGTACTGTTTGATCAGGATGATAGGAACACTGTGGACAGTTTTCAGCAAGTTGCAACATTGAAATACAGAAATAAACACTTTTCCAAAAACAAACTCTAAATCATGTTGAAATACAGAAAAAACACTTTTCAAAAACAAGCTCCAAATCATGTTGAAATACAGAAATAAGCACTTCTCAAATACAAGCTCCAAATCATGTTGAAATACAGAAATAAACACTTTTCCATAAACAAGCTCTAAATCATGTTTGATGCACTCTGTAAGTTAATTTTATTTCAGTACTGTTTAATCAGGATGATAGGAACACTGTGGACAGTTTTCATCAAGTTGCAACATTGGAATACAGAAATAAACACTTTTCCAAAAACAAGATCTAAATCATGTTGAAATACAGAAATAAACACTTTTCAAAAACAAGCTCCAAATCATGTTGAAATACAGAAATAAGCACTTTTCAAAAACAAGCTCCAAATCATGTTGAAATACAGAAATAAACACTTTTCAATAAACAATCTCTAAATCATGTTTGATGCACTCTGTAAGTTAATTTTATTTCAGTACTGTTTGATCAGGATGATAGGAACACTGTGGACAGTTTTCAGCAAGTTGCAACATTGAAATACAGAAATAAACACTTTTCCAAAAACAAACTCTAAATCATGTTGAAATACAGAAAAAACACTTTTCAAAAACAAACTCCAAATCATGTTGAAATACAGAAATAAGCACTTTTCAAATACAAGCTCCAAATCATGTTGAAATACAGAAATAAACACTTTTCCATAAACAAGCTCTAAATCATGTTTGATGCACTCTGTAAGTTAATTTTATTTCAGTACTGTTTAATCAGGATGATAGTAACACTGTGGACGGTTTTCAGCAAGTTGCAACATTGGAATACAGAAATAAACACTTTTCCAAAAACAAGCTCTAAATCATGTTGAAAAACAGAAATAAACACTTTTCAAAAACAAGCTCCAAATCAGGTTGAAATACAGAAATAAACACTTTTCAATAAACAATCTCTAAATCATGTTTGATGCACTCTGTAAGTTAATTTTATTTCAGTACTGTTTGATCAGGATGATAGGAACACTGTGGACAGTTTTCAGCAAGTTGCAACATTGGAATACAGAAATAAACACTTTTCCAAAAACAAGCTCTAAATCATGTTTGATGCACTCTGTAAGTTAATTTTATTTCAGTACTGTTTAATCAGGATGATAGGAACACTGTGGACAGTTTTCATCAAGTTGCAACATTGGAATACAGAAATAAACACTTTTCCAAAAACAAGCTCTAAATCATGTTGAAAAACAGAAATAAACACTTTTCAAAAACAAGCTCCAAATCATGTTGAAATACAGAAATAAGCACTTTTCAAAAACAAGCTCCAAATCATGTTGAAATACAGAAATAAACACTTTTCCATAAACAAGCTCTAAATCATGTTTGATGCACTCTGTAAGTTAATTTTATTTCAGTACTGTTTAATCAGGATGATAGTAACACTGTGGACGGTTTTCAGCAAGTTGCAACATTGGAATACAGAAATAAACACTTTTCCAAAAACAAGCTCTAAATCATGTTGAAAAACAGAAATAAACACTTTTCAATAAACAATCTCTAAATCATGTTTGATGCACTCTGTAAGTTAATTTTATTTCAGTACTGTTTGATCAGGATGATAGGAACACTTTGGACAGTTTTCAGCAAGTTGCAACTTTGAAATACAGAAATAAACACTTTTCCAAAAACAAACTCAAAATCATGTTGAATTACAGAAAAAACACTTTTCAAAAACAAGCTCCAAATCATGTTGAAATACAGAAATAAGCACTTCTCAAATACAAGCTCCAAATCATGTTGAAATACAGAAATAAACACTTTTCCATAAACAAGCTCTAAATCATGTTTGATGCACTCTGTAAGTTAATTTTATTTCAGTACTGTTTAATCAGGATGATAGGAACACTGTGGACAGTTTTCATCAAGTTGCAACATTGGAATACAGAAATAAACACTTTTCCAAAAACAAGCTCTAAATCATGTTGAAAAACAGAAATAAACACTTTTCAAAAACAAGCTCCAAATCATGTTGAAATACAGAAATAAGCACTTTTC